>NW_021604640.1:2305119-2346035 GCF_004785775.1 Grammomys surdaster | reverse complement strand
TCTTCTTCTTCTTCTTCTTCTTCTTCTTCTTCTTCTTCTTCTTCTTCCCCTTCTTCTTCATTTTATTTATTTATTGTTTTTAGAGCTTTCATGTGTACTTGTAAATCATTAGTATGAGAATTAACCAGTTTCCTTATGAAGGCATTCAGTACTATGAATTTTCCTCTTAACACTGCTTTCATTGTATTCTATACATTTTGATGCCTTGTGTGTTCATTTTCATTGATTTGTAAATAGTCATTTATTTATTTATTTATTTATTTATTTATTTATTTATTCTTTGACCCAGTGGTCATTGAGTAGAGATTTGTTCAATTTCCATGAAGTTTATATGCTTTCAGTTGTTTATGTTGTTGACATCCAGTTTTAATCCTTGGTGATCTGCTAAGATACAGAGGGTTACTTCACTATTCTTGTATCTGATTAGGCCTGCTTTATGACAAAGTACATGTTCAAAGTTGGAGAAGGTTCCATAATGTATTGAGAGAAAATATCTTCTTTGTGTTTAATATTCTGTAGATATATTAGGGAAATTTGATTCAAAACCTCTGTAGGTTTCACTATTTCTCTATTTAGTTTCTGTTTTGATGACTAGTCCATTGGTGAAAGTTTGCTGTTGAACTCTCTCACTACTAAAGTGTGGGTTCCAATGTGTGATATAAGCTTTAGTAATGTTTCTTTTACAAACGTGGGTGCTCTTGCATTTGAGGTATAAATGTTCAGAATTGAGATGTTATCTTGGTGGCTTTTTATTTTGATGAGTATGAAGTGTGCTTTTCAATCTCTTTTGAATAATTTGGTTGAAAGATTATTTCCTCTTCAAAGATCTCATATTCATCAAATAAAATTTATGGTCATAGTCATTCTCTTCAGATGTGTTAGGATTTCCAGATATTCCTGTAGTGGGAGCCATAGATTTTGAGATTACCATATGACCCTTACTTTTGTTGTGTCTGTTCTTGCACGGGCCTTAAATCATCTGGTTGTCTTTGGTGTTAGTGAGCTTGGTAGTCCCTGGTGGTAGCAGGCCTCTGGGACTGCTTGTAGAGCTGGTAGTCTCTGATGGCAGCTGGCAGCTGGTAACTGGTTGTCTTGGGTCACAGCAGGTTTTCAGGGCCACAGAGATTGTTGTTCTGGTTGTCTGAATGGCAGCATGCCCCCAGCCAGGCATGCTGAGCTGTGGCCTTGGCAAGTAGAGTATAGATTTAGAATTGCAAGTAAAGGTATAATCAAAAGATGGAGTACAGGGTGATTGGGGACATCAAGGCTGCTGGGCTTGCTTGAGTCCCAGCAGGTGGGGAGTTGGGACATGGGTATCTTACCTGGTTGTGTCTGGTGCCAGCAGTCCTCTCAGGAGACAGGGCAAGTTGTGTCCTAGGGAGTGGAGTGCAGATCTGTGATTGCAAAGTGACTTGTTGACCAGAAGATGGAATGCAGAGGGGGTTGGGAAAAGCTCACAGCTGCTGGGTTTGTAAAGTTCCTAGCAGTCAGGGGATTGGGATATGGATATCCTACCTGGTTGCTACAGGTGGCAGCAGGCCTTAAAGCAGTTAGGTTGAGCTGTGGAGTACTGGTCTGGGATTGCATGTAGAGGTGTATATCTGAAGTTGGAGTGCCACATTCTTGTTCTTTTAGCACCCACTTAAATTTGAAAGCCTTAGATTACATGTGTGTGAATTTGTCCTAAAGTGCCATTCAATAGAAGTTTAGCAAATCAACATCAATCATTCTGAAAAAAAAAGCTGCTGTGTCTAAATTTAACTAATTCTCTATATTTATCAAGGATTTAACAGCAAAACTTGCTGGAGAGGAAAAGACACATTCATGCCCCATGCCGATGCCCATGTTGAAAATATTCTATTTTTTAAGCAACCTAAATTACAAATCTTTATGTATGGAAACCACAGTATCCTGCAATTTGTTGAGAGTAAAAAGACTAGTAAGGTCACTGATGGGAAGAGACCAGAATTTCCTCGGGGACATATTGTGATACTTGAACATCTGACAGACAAACTAACTGTAAAAGTCAGATATCAGTCATTAGTAAGCCTCATTATTTTCCAGTTTTAGAAAGAGCATTGTTAACAAGAGGTCAAATATTTTCTTTAAGTACCACACAGGGTCACCTATCACTCTTAAACAATGTGTTCTGAACTTTTCAAAGCCAGCAGGCTTAAAAAAGAAGGCAGGAAATATAAGAAAGCAGAATCACCAGTCTGCCTGATCCCTGAGGCCTTGAATCTATGTACTACCAGATTTTATGTCCTCAAGAACTGTCTTTATACTATCCCAATAGATCCTGAATGCAGCAGTTAGTATACATTGTTCCATCTCAAGGAAACCCCAGCTAGCTCTCTAATGTGGCTGATCTTTCATGGCCACATTGCAACATTGGCTTTTCTCAGCAGAAGCACAAATTTTACTAGACTGGAAATGATCTTATCAAATGGCAGCAAATAACACTATCAGAAGGACTGATTATAATTCTAATTTCATGACTGTACAATACAAAAACTGTAAATTACTCTGACAGGCCATTGAACTCCATATTAAACTCTGAAGTGTCTAATACAATGTCATCTTTTCAAGGAAGCTCACTAACTTGTTTCTAGAGTTCAAAATTTTTAACACTGATAAGAACTAACAAGAAAGCACTAAAGTGGACTGTCTTTACAGTAATAATCATCAATATTAGGTAAAACAGAGTGAAAAAATGAACTTTATATCCCAAAAGTTACTGATGCATTATTTCCAGCTTATATAACATGAGATCCTTTCACTCCTCCCCCCCCCAATATCTTAATCATTCATCTTTTCATAACAGAAGGATTTATCAGGGGAACTCTAACCTTCATATTTTATTTTCACAAATAAGACTTTGCTTGAAGAAACTATGCCTATGAGGCCAGTTTGTTCATTCCATAGGTAAAAGTGCTTGTTGCCATGCTCAATGACCTAAATTAAATACCCAGACCTCACATGGGGTTAGAGAAAACACTCTCAAAAGTTGTGTTCTGACTTCCACATGCACATGTGCAGAGTAACCCAACCAACCACCCATAAAATAATAAACAAGTATCTTTAAAAAGAAAAGAAGAAAAAGTATATATAGCAGTTCTTATGGCATTTATCTACTTAATTCCTTTTTACAACTCTCCCAGTGGAGCATCCAAAGTACCACTTGTTCCTTTGGGCACAAATTCTATTTAGTTGAAAAATATTGATGCAGAGCTATTGACTTGTACAAGTTATAATTTTTTCTCTAAATTAATCTACGTAATAATCTTTTAATTTTGCCACATTAATACTTCCTTGATAGATTTGAAGCTTACTCTGGTTTGTGAGTATATTTTGGAACTTCCTTGTTTTGTCACATGAGGATTTGTGTGAGTGTGTGTGTGTGTGTGTGTGTATGTGTGTATTAGAGAGAGAGAAAGAGAGAGAGAACTTAATCACTTTCATCTTTCTGTTAAATATTCATATCTAAGACCTTTATAAGGGAGCTACTTAGTCTACCTCTCAGTCTGACACAGAAAAATTATCACAGCTGGAAAAAGCCTCCAGAAGTATGGATGCATACTCCAAAGTGAAACATTCATAATTCTCACTTGAAAAATCTCGTAAAAGGTAGGTTTTGGTTCACAATATTTTAAGCAATGTCTGTAATTACGTTTCACTAATGTGAATGGTTCCTGGAACACATAGCTACTAGTTGTATCCTACCACGCTAGTGGTAGAATTGGATATGTATTCTGATTGGGTATGTTTCTTATATTGTTCCTGCTTTATTACAGTTATTAGCAATCCCTCATAAAAGTAATTTTCTGCCTGATGCATTAGAAATATTGAATAGATACATGATCCCATTTTACCCATAACAGAAAATTTAATGGTACAAAAATGATGAAATGTACAGGCCACATTAAGCTGAATATTAGTATTATGTAAGATATTTCTAAAATTTCTGATGAAAAGCTCAATTATATCAGAAACTCTAGTGTTTGTAGGCAGAACTGCCCATATTCTACAATTTCCACATAATTTCAATGAAGAGAATTATTGAACAATCACAATTTAGTTTCATGATATACCTGAATAAGCATCACCTGTTTGCCATAAATTAACATAAATTAAAGTAAAGCTTTAGATCAGACTCAGTGAATAGCAGTATACCCTTTATCAAGATCCCAAAAACTGTTTTATTTTAAAAATACTATTAAGATGATCTTTGAAATTTTTAATCTAGGTGAGTTTGATTTAAGTTTAGTCAAAGATTTATAGCAACCATATCATGAAACAGAAGGACTATCAGAATATCATACCCTAATATGAAATGGCATAACTTGACCTCTAAATATAAGTAACCTTAGTTTTCATGTTCAAATCATTTCCAAGTTAACTCCATGTCCATTTTTCAGGAGCACAGCAATGGTAAAGAGAAACAGTGGACATTAGGAGCTTTAAACATCTATAAATATCAAGTCTAACTAACAAATTTTTGTTCAGAGGAGATTACATATGCAGGATAGGAAAATGTTGCTATATATTCTTAATATTTTACCATGGTTCCCTTTTCTAAACCAATTCAAGAAAATTTAGAAAAAATGTTCCATAATAAAAGAGAAGTTGCCTACTGAAGAATAACATCAAAGAAAAACCGACAGGTAAATAGTGTTCCAGTGACAAAACTTTATTAACAACCTATGAGTCTGACCACAAGGACATGGATTTGTAAGGATGTAAAGTGTGAATCTGTCTTAGAGACAGAGAAAGAGAGAGAGAGAGGATGAAAGAATACAGATAAAGACAATGAAATGGGTCAGTGGATAAAGACTCTTGCCAAGTAAGCCTACTAACCCAAGTTCACACTCTTAGCCCATTGTGGGGGAAGGTCATAAACAGATCCAGAGTATACTCTGACCTGCATACATATGTAGGTTTGAATTACCTATGTACATCATACATACAAACAATAATAATACATGAAATATTTTAAACTGAAGGCAAAAAGGCATATAGAAATTTCTAATATTCAAAGCACTTTATATTGAGGTGTAACTGGTTATTTGCATGTCACAACACTTATTTTTAACACTTATTTCTTAAATATAAATTTTATAACAGCAAAAAGTTACCAGAAATACAATGTGCGATGACCTCTAAACAAGCTAATCAATAAAAGATGCAAAACTCTTCTGATTTCAATACAATTTGTGTGATTAGAATTAATATACTTTTTAAATAAACTTTTTTGGGAAAACGATTTTTTTGTTCTACTATCAAGAATATTCTCTTGTTGTTTTCTCAATGTAAGCATTTATAATTCATGTGTTTCTGTTATTCTACTGTACTGTCAGAGACAGAATAATCCATACAGAATACATCAATACCCACAGAGTAGTGGATTATTTCAACAGCCCATTTTTTTTCCATTGGACAAGAACATCCGAAAAAACATAAGCAGAGAAATATCAAAATCCAGTAACCTCATTTATCAAATGTATCTCACAGATATCAACAGAATATTCTACCAAAACACCAAAGAATACATCTTCTACTCAGCACATGTAAATTTCTATACTGTAGACCACATATTGGGATACAAAATAAATCTCAAGAAATAAAAAAAATTAAATGACATGCTATATTTTATATGACCACCATCCAACAAATCCAATAAAGCTCAAAATCAATAGCAAAAGAGTTATATAAACTCATAGATCCTATATAGAACACTATTGAATGAACTATAAATGCTTACATTGATAAAACAAATGGAAGGTATTCTTTTTATTATTATTGTTATTATTCTTTAATCTGTTTTTACAGTCCAATAGTTATCTCCCTCTTGGTCTACCCTCAGACTGTTCCTCATCCTATACCTCCTCCCCCATCTCCAAGAGGATGTCCCCACCCCCATACGCCCACTCCACCAGATTTTGCCACTTCCTAAGGCCTCAAGTCTCTCAAGGGTTAGGTGCTTCTTCGCTCACTGAGGCCAGACCAGGAAGTCCTATGCTGTATATGTGTAAAGAGTCTCCTGTCATCTGATGTGTGCTGCCTGGTTGGTGGCTCAGTTTCTCGGAGATCTCGGGGGTCTAGGTTAGTTGAGATTGCTGTATTTCCTATGGGATCACCCTCCTCCTCAGCTTCTTCCAGCTTTTCTCTAATTCAACCACAGGTGTCTCCATCTTCTGTTCATTGGTTGGGTGTAAGTATCTGCATCTGACACTCTCAGCTGTTTGTTGGGCCACTTGGAGGGTAGCCATGTTAGGCTCCTGTCGGTAAGCACACCATAGCATCAGTAATAGTGTCAGGCCTTGGAGTCTCCCCTTGAGCTGGATTCCAACTGGGGCTGGTAACTGGACCTCCTTTACCTAAGGCTCTTCTCCATTTCTTCCTCTACAGTTCTTTTAGACAAGAACAATTATGGGTCAAAGTTTTTGATTGTGAGATGGCAACCCCATCCCTCTACTTGATGTCCTGTCTTTTTTACTGGAGATGGACTATACAAATATTCTTGGTAGTAGAACACAACATGCTTTCCCTGAAATGTGTCTAAGTATTTATCATTTTAATTCAAATGCTGAGAATTAGATAAAGATCACGAGGTTTTTGACTATTTTATATATTAGTTTTCTTGGGAGATCATTACACATTGTATTTAAGACAATTTTCTTCATTATAAAATCTATCTTTAAAATATTTGCTGAAAATTGTCATACAAATAACCAGTTATTCCTCAAACATCATAAATAGGCCCTGAGGCACATTAATAGCAGTCTTAAGATGTACATTTGTACCATTTAGTGGCTATTTTATTAACCTATAGTATAAAGCATTAATCAATAGTTTATTGATGCATCTTAAAATCTTGGATAAATTAGCACACACAAAACCCAATTCGAGTACACAGGGCAAAAAATAAAATCCAAGGAAGAAATTAATGAAATAGAAACAACAACAAAACCCACAAATTATCAATTAACATATGATCTGGTTCTTTAAAAACATAACCAAGATTGATGTACTCTTAGCTAAATTAACCAAGACAGAAATAAAAGCCCAAAATTAATAAAGCTAGAGATGGACTAGGAAACATTGAAACAAATACCAAAGAAACTCAGAAAAGTATATGTGAATAGTTTAAATGCCTCTACTCTTTTAAGTCAAAAAATCTAAATGAAATAAATTTCTATATTCATACAAATGACTAAATTTAAATCAATAAGATGTCAACAACTTAAATGAATCACCAATAATGAGACTAAAACACTAATTAAAAGCTTTCCTACTTAAAAAGAGCACATGTTCAGATTGATACACTAGAATTCTACAAGACTTTTAAATAAGAACTGTAATTACTATATCTTAAAATATTTAAAGTAAAGTAATATAGAAAGAAAATGAGCACTTTTAAACTTCTGTGAAGCCAGTGTTACAAAAAGAAAGAGAAGGAGGAGGAAGAGGAAGAGGAGGAGAGAACAATAGGTCACTCTCCTTGATAATAATAGATGCATTAATTTTCCAAAAATATTTGCAAAATGAACACATCCATAGGTTTAAAAGATCATCTATCATTTTCTTAAAGCAGTCTTTATAATAGAGATGCGTAGATCATTCAAAATATGTAAATAGAAAGATACAGTAAATCATATAAATGGACTCAAATATAAAAGTCATTTGATTATCTGAATAGATGCAGGAAAGGCCTTTGTCAAAATCCAATATACCTTCAGAATATAATTCCTAGATAGAATAGGCCTGGAAGTAGCATACCTACCTCAACATAATAAAGGCTCCATATGACAATCCCATGAATATAATCTTGGAAAATAGAAGAAAAACTCAAGGCAATCTTAGTGAAGTCAGTAATGAGATTGGACTGTGCACTAAGCCCACTCCTTTTCATTGTAGCACTTGAAGGCCCTGGCTAGAGGAATAATACTTAGGAATAGTTTTCTATCTTTTTTGAACTTTACTCATGAAATGAAATATTTGAACTACAAGCCACGTGTGGTCTCTTATAGTTTAAGCATACTATTATGACTAGGTAATCCTATGCATTTTAAACTATATTTCATATTCAGATTGTATTCATCTATTGTGAGATGGAATTTTTATATGTTAGAAGTGTGCTCTATTCCAAGATGAAGCAAATATCGTTAGCAATTGGAAGGGATTAAAGGCTTTTATATTTCCTTCACATCAGTCTTGAAACTGGCAATGGACTTATATTGCATGTGCTTTTATACCAATAGTAATAAAGGATCATCTGGTTTTTTTCCACTGATGCGTATCAGTACACAAAATCCCTGTCCTCCAAGCCTCTGCTTTCATTATATAAGAACACACGGCATTGCTTATCACAATCAGAAGATATTCTCAGTATATATATATATAAAGCCTTGATCTTACATACCTTCTCTTTGTGTGCCTTTATACTTGCAAAGAGTGAAGAAAATGAAACAATTCCATAAGAGTGTATAGTCAATGCCTGCTGTGAGCCTGGCCTGTGCAAGATATGAAAGATAAAAATGTCAAGAGTATTTCATTTTCATGAGCTTGTATACAGTGTAAGCATTAGATATGATTGGGTCTAAGGTTCTCTTATATCTGATCCCACTGCAACTCTGTAAGCATCAAAGAAATGCAAGGTTGTCAATGTCTCCAAAGCCTATGTTCAGGGAAAAATAATAGTCTCCTCTCTGTATGGCTCAGAATTACACATCTGGTTATTAAAATTAGTTAATTGTGACTTTGGTTTGGATCACTGCCTTGAGATAAATGTGTTAAACAGTATTTTATCATGAGGAACTTAAGACTGAAATGTCCTGCCTTTAGTTAGAAGAGATAGTAAAGGAAAATTACTCTACAATTTGATTTAAAGGGATGACAAAGTATGGACTATTATGGACTATGTTCATGTATAAGGTCTGTATGGACTGTTGTATATCATCATTGATAACCATGAAAACATGATATTACCTAATAATAACAGTGCAGTTAGAAATTGCTACTGAATTTCATTACCTGATTTACCACATAAAGATACAGGAACACACTATCTTTCATACAGAAAAAATGATTATTTTATCCCCAGTACTGAGGAGGGAGATGCATGTAGATAATTGTCTACTAATTGAGTTCCAGGACAGCTTGTGCTACATAGAGATATACTGTCGCAAAAAAAAAATATACAGTTTTACCAGTTTTCCTGATAAATGACTTAAATGTAAACCATTGAGAAAACCAACAGGACATAGGTACAATATCTGAGGACCATCTAATCTTGGCTACAATGAATTTCTTTTATCACATAGAAGAGAATAATGATAATAGTTAATGAACTGTGGTCTAGTTTGCAAGTATTAATTGAATCACAGTCTAGCTACTAATTTAAATGTTATAAATTATTCATTATGTGTCTGTACTTTAGCAGCAAGATTTAACTCATTTAAGATTCAATGTATCCAATGAAAAATTATTTGAAACTATTTTGGTAGTAATTCAGAAAAAGTAATCATTACTTGTAAGAAGATAATTTTCCCTTTTCAGTTTGTAATTGTATCCGGATAGGCATATAAGATATATGACAGAAAATAAAGCTTGGTAATGCTGTTTCAGTCTCAATTTTGTAAAAAAAAAAAAAAAAGAGAGAGAGAGAGAAAGATAGAAGCATTAGGGAACAACAAAATTGGAAGCATTAAACATATGCATTTTCACTTAGCATATAAATGGCTATCTGAATTTTCATTGTATAAACATGATGAAAACCAGTAACTTCAGCATTTTTCATTCCAGTCTTGTGAAAATCTTATGTTAATGTCTAGAAAAATCATCATTGTAAATACTTTTTTAGTCATATTTTCATAATAATACTCTATATATGTGTGTGGTGTACATTCACATATTATTATAGAAACTTTCTATCTATATATTCATATTGAACTTTGTTCATGATAATGCAATGTTTTTATTATACAAATCCATATATTTTTAACACTACAACTAGCTTTTATTTTATTTATTTGATAAGTTCCTATTACAAAACAATTCTGTTACATGTGCCTTTTAAATTGTAAGCCATCAATCTAGCAAATAATCTAAACTTCAAGCAATATTGATATTAGTAGGTGAATTAACAAAAAAATCATTGAGTGCCTGGAATTTGAGATAATATACAGGGGCTGATATCACTTGACTTTGTTCCAGGTTTTTTTGTTTTGTTGGTCATGATAAGAGCATGGTAATTCTCAGTGAAAATGTGCTGAACTGTGTTGGCAAATACTATTATAGAATTCACAGTGTGACATAAAATTTCCTTCAAAATAAAAGCAGAAACACTGTGGCTACAAGTCTGCAATAACTCTTTGTCAAGGTCACATATCAGATATTCTGCATATCAGATCTTTACAATATGATTCATAACAGTATGAGATATCCAGTTATCAAGCAGCAATAAAAATAATTTTATGAGTGGGGCCTACCACACATAAGGAACTGTATTAAAGGGTAGCATTAAGAATGTTGAGAACCACTGCTAGATGATAAGATGATCAAGACACCATTTGACTTGAAATTTCACCAGACACAGGAGTCTGTTACAGACTAAGAGTAGATTGAAGAAATATGAAAATGGAATTCTTTAGTTTATTGCTGTATAAACTGAGTACATCTGAGCAATATAGCAAGGAGTAGTAAGTGTATTAAGTAGGCTCCTTTCAAACATTATCTCTATAGATTTCTAATGCTGTATTGTTTTCCTGGTTCCTAGATTCCAAAACATCAGTTTTCTCATGAAGGCAATAATTCACCCCTGTAGATACTGTAAAAGAAATTAATTAAAAGATAATGAGTTAATGGTATTTTTCACAGTTACTTGCCATAATTATTCTTCAGTAATCATTATTTATAACGATGAGGATGATGATATTGGTGCAAAAGTAACTTTACTGCTGTTATTCGGTTAGAAAATTGATGCCAGATATGTTAGTGGCTTTTTCTCACTGTTATAAAAATACTTGAGGTAATCAAACTGTATGAAGGAAAGAATGTTTTTTCCTACAACTTTGAAATTTTAAGACCATGGTGTACCCATTCTATGAAGAATTACTGCTGCAGTACCTGTGATATCCAAAAGACCTCCTACTAGTCTCATCTCTTGTTGATGTTATTGTTTTGTTTTGAGGTATGTATTCCCTATGTATCTTGAGCTGGCCACAAACTTACAGGTCTCTTGCATTAACCTCCCAAATTCTAGGATAATAGACAATTTCTACTATTCGTGGCAAAAACATGATCTTTGAAATGTTCCAATTTTTCCCAGGTGTATTAAACTGACATCTGCCCTTTAACACAGAATTTTGACATTCACTCTAAGTTCAAAGAATAGCACCATGTAAAGCCCTAGGCATTATTCCTATGATCAGACTCCAAAAAGTAAAAATTCTTGGAAGTTGAATCATTTTTTTCTTTAGCTGATTAGAGCCATTTGTGGGAGAAGATACATTGTGTTCTTATTCAATTTGAGCCAAAATGTGTTTGTATTTTGTCCCAGTGACCTGTTTCTATGACTGAAAGATCTAAAGTAACATTGGGATCTCAACTAGAAGAGAAGATGAAAGCACTCAAACTGCCCTTTGTATTTTTGTTACTAGAGGCTGTAAGGACTTCCTCCTAAGCTCTATGATGAAGGAAAAGTGGCTAGATGGCTCTGTTGAAAAACAGAGCTGGATCTAACACTACACAATGGACCAGTTCTGAGATCAGCACTTTCAATGTTCCTGAACTTCCGTGCCTTTGCCTGTGAGGATATGTTCCTAATCACCCTGCCTAAGTAAAATGATATACAAATGTTCTTAAAATGTTTATAACTTTTTAGAAACACTAATTGGGTAGACACTTGTGCTACTGCTACTGTTTATTGAGAAAACTAAGTCAGGAAAAACTTCAAGAAGTAAAAGAGCCAAGAATATGAGGAAAATAAGAATGCATAACTGTCATAAGATTTATGATATTTAATATAAAGTCCTTCATTCCTTCCTGTGGTTTTTCTTTGTCGACTCATTTTCGTTAGATCTACAGGTTTTCCTCACCATCTAGGTCCTGATGACAAACTGTAATGATTGGCATTCTAAACACCAGAAAGTGGTTCATAGACCCATATGAAGTTGTATAATCACAGCTGTTATATAACTGATGTTTAACATAAACAAAAACATAGTGAGTGCTATAACAACAGATTCCAGAAAAGTCACTCACAAGATAGATAGGTTAACTTTTGTTCAATCTGTAGTTTGTAAGCTTCATATGTCCTGATGATTTGAAGTAAGCACTACTATTCCTCATGTCTAAGTAATTCCTATGCTTTAGAAAGAGATTTGGCTTTTATAGTCACTGTGGAATTCTGTTTCTAGAAACACATTAGTTAAATAACTAAATAATTTGTTCAAGCCACATTGAATAAAAACTTTATTTCTGAAAGTAGATGTCTTTTATGATAATTTAAGGAAATGTTCTCACTCAGTTTGGAATAGTAATGGAATCAGTGAAAATGTGGTTGTTGGTAAGCTCCATTTTCATTTTTGACAAAGTAACTTATATAATAACAACCCTCCCAATGAGAATATCTATAAATGCTGCATAAAATAAAAGAACATCTGCCTAAAGTCTCTGAAAAGCCATAAAAGAAGTCAGAACTTGTGAAGTCAAGATTTTAAGTATAAGAAATTATATTAATGCGGACTTATGGTTCCTTTTGATCTCATTAGAATGAGAATGTTTTGAATAATGAAACAAAACCTGCTGAAATTTTGATTATTATTGAATACAAAGCATTAACAAAATTTGCCTACCTGAGATACAGAAAACACTGCAACAAATAAATTCAATATATACTTGAGTAGAATAGTTGGAAAGCTACCAATATTGACTGTGTTATTGTAAGGGGCCCTCAAGGGGAGTCCCCACTCTCACCCAGAGTTGCGCACACTCAAGGAAACACAGAGACCAGGTTGATGCAAAATAGCAAAAGGTAGTTTACTGACAAGGGCCCTTGGGTCGAAAACACATCCCATGCAAGGGAAGGATTTCGACCCCCAGCTCTGACAGTTTAAAGTTTATATAGGGAACGGCGCAGGGGAAAGGGGGAGAGCGGGAAACTTTGGTGCGATTACATTTGATTGGATATTATAAACATCAGCAATAGGTGCAAGTTATCATTTTGGCAGGCATAGCAAGCTTTTCCTGGTGATCATGATGACTCGTATTTTTTTTTTTTTTGTATTTTTGGCCATGAAACCTCAGACCTTCTGATAGGAGAATAAAAACACCAGATGGCCCATTTCTCATTTGGGCATGTTTAGACTTGTCAAGGTTTGTCTTGGTTTTGTTCCTACATTCATGGTTACCTTGCCCTAGGAGGAACTGGTTATTTTTTGTTTTGGCTGTTTTCAGCAAATTGTTGGTTGTCTGGGGGATTCTGCTGAGGTATTTTGATTTTTGTCCTCACAGTTATATACCCTAAACCAGATGCAGTGTATTTGCTTGTTTCAGAGACACTTGAGTTAAAAATCAGTGATTTTGGTCATATTGTTTTCAATCACAGCAATAGAAGGGATGGGTGGGCTAGGGTGAGTGGAGACTGGAACAGGAGGGACCAGACAGGTGGAAGGATGAAGATGGGGGGGAGGGAGGGAGAGAGGAAAGGAAGAAGAGAGATAAAGAGAATGAGTAGAGAGCAAAATAGGAATTTGGGGAGTATTTGGAAATGATATGGAAACCTATTGCATGTAAACTCCCTGGAATCTATAAGGGTGATGTTAGCAAAGATTCTAAGGAAAGGGGGATAAAGAGGGTGAATAGGCCATTTTTCTGTAACAAGGCAAGGCTTTCAATGGTGGGACTAGAACACCAACCCAGTCACAAAACCTTTGATCTATAATTTTCTCTTCCTGAAGGATATTCTGTGTAATGGTGATGCAGAAGTTTTGGAGGGAGCAACCAATGAGTGGTCCAACTTGAAGCCCACACAACGAGAGAGACCCAATGCCTGACATTGCCTGAATGTTTCAGAACTGGAGGCTGCATAGCCTAGAGACCTAGGATAGAAGCAATCAAGACTGACAAAAAAAAAAAACAAAAAAAAACAGGACAACAAAATGATTTCTAATGATATTTTGCTATACTAATAGATCTGTGCCTAGCCCAAAAGTTCCCAGAGAGGATTCATTTAGCAACTGATGGGAGCAGATGCAGGAATCCACTGCCAAATATTATGAGGAGTTCTGGAATACCCACAAACAACTGAGAGGAAGGAATGTAGAACACAGAAAAGTTAAAGACACCCAGAGAGCATGGCTCACAGAATCAACTAAGAACAGCTTACAGGAGCTCACAGAGACAGCAATAACATTTGTAAAGCCTAGTGGGTCTTCACTAGGTTCTCTGCATATATAATGTTTGTGTAACTTGATGTTCTAATGGAACCCCTATCAGTGGCCCTGCAGAGCATCTGTTTTACCTGCTCTTGAGTCCCTTTTGTTGATACTGGGTTGCCTAATCCAGCCTTGATATGAAGTGTTGTGCCTAAACTTATTTTAATTTGTTGTACAGTGTTTGGTTGATAGCCCTGGGATAACTCTTCTTTTCTGAAGGAAAACTGAGGAGGAATGAATATAAGGAAGAAAGAGAAGGTGAAGTGGGGCAGTGGGAGGAGTGGAGAGAGGGGAAACTGCTGTCATGATGTAATGTATGAGAGAAAAATAAAAATAAGGCTATTCCTCAAGCGAGACTCCCGTTTCAAGTGATTCTAGAATGTGTCAAAATGATTACTAGGACAATCAGTTTTTTTTTTTTTTTTAAAGACGTGGGCCTTGAGTGATAGCTCAGTGGTTAAGAGTTCATGCTACTCTTGCAAAAGGCTTGAGCTTAGTTCTTAGGACACAGGTTTCTCACAATAACTATAACTCTTGGTGCTTGGAATCCAAGCCCTCTTCCAGTTGCTATGAGCATTTTACTCATCCACATACCACCATAGAGACATGTAACTGGAAATAAAATATAAATTAAAAAAGAGCAAACCTGTTTATGATATAGTACACATGGAGGGACCCATGACTCTACACACACATGTAGAAGAACATATGTGGCCTTGTTGGACATCAATGAGAGGAGAGGACTTTTGTCCTGGGAAGGCTCGATGCCCCAGTGTAGGGGAACGCCAGGGAATGAAGGCAGGAGTGGGTGGGTAGGTATTTAAATTATGGAAAATAAAGTATAATATAGTTGTCCAAGAAAGTATGTAGGATACAACTAATATATCCATAGGCGCAATTTAATTAAAATGTTGAAAATAGAGAAAATGTTGAAAATCAAGGATTTCAATAAATTTAACTTAATATACTAAATTAAATTACATTCAAATAAATTAAATTATAATTAATTAATTTTGCATGCCAAAATCTAATAAACAAGAGACAATAAAGCTAAAAACAGTAGAAGAGGGCTGTTTAATAATAACCCAATATTGATAAATAATTAAGGCAAACGTATAGGAGAGGAAATGTGAGTAATGACCATCCATACAAGAAATAGCCATCAGCTTAGAAAAGGATATTATTACAGATTCTGTACAATTTTAAAGATTGTACCAATATATATAAAACAATTTTTGATAATTAAAACAAATCTTTATGAACAACATTGAGTAGAACTAAATATACTTTTATGGAAAACCAGAAACTTTAATTAATAAGCAACACAATGAATTTATAATTTAAAATATAATTTAGAGTTCCAATTGACCTCAACAGTAAATCATTTCCAAAATATACAGCAATACTATGTAAAATGATCAAAAAGGAATTGTGCTTTCTGAGATGTACTGTGTATAAACTGGGATCCACAACTTTGTATTTTTATTGATTATGATTTTTTGTAATGCCGTCCATCTGTTGTAGAAAGGAGTTTCCTTGATGAGGGATGCAGACTACACTTATTTTTGGGCATAATGAAAATGTTTAGATTGCTGTTAGAGATTGTACTTGTTTAATAAAGTAGTGATTATAGATTCTACTCTAATATCCATGGCATAACTTCCACTGGATTGCTGGCTAGGTTTCCAGTGCAAGGCATATTTTCCCCCTTGTTAAGGGGATGCTATGTTCAATTGGAGAGCTGTTACTTTCAAGGGTATGTGTGTCAATATTGCACCCCTAGGATTATTATGCTACACTGTTTGTTGATGCGCTTCACATGTATCATAGTTGGGTGTCTCCCTCCTTTGGTAGCTTGCATGACACCTTCCTGTACCATGAAAGCTACTTACCAGTGATTAGGCATTTAGGTCAGTTGTAGGTTAGAGGTATCTGCACCATATTTCTTAAATTTAAGGTGTCTTCAGCAATAAGGACTTACCTTCAACCTCTGGGTGGTACTCAAAGGCAAAACCAGTATGTTGTATTATTAGAGCAGATGCGGTTGTACAATCCTAGCCAACTACTCAAAAGAGGACTTTCCATATACGTATTAAAATATTGAGGGTTTTGTTAAGGCAATCTTTGGCACTTGGAAGGTACATTGTCAGTACAGAGAGAAAAGTTATTTTTTTTAAAACTATACAGGAAAGTTTAAAGGTATAGGGTAAAGCTTTCCAGGCTTCAACACTACACACAGAAGTACACATAAGTGAGGAATGCTGAAATTAAGAGAAATAATCTACTACAGGGAAGAGTACATCAATTGATTATACAGTACCAAATGGTAAGTACAGAAAACATAATACAAATAACATTATATAGACTAAGTTATATTTTATATTTAATTATCTATTTTTATTATATATGTATGTATATTTATTTACCTATAGAGCCCAGGGAGTTTAGAGGTCAGGTGGGGTGGGTGGTGGAGGATATATTCAGCCTAGTAGAGACAGGGGGCTGGGTTGGAGGTATGGGATGTGGAACAGTCACAGGGTAGAAGGGGGCAATAAAATCTGGAGTGTAAAATAAATAAATAAATAAATAAATAAATAAATAAAACAGAAAACAAAGAAAGGAAAATGTAAATTTAAAAACTAAATCTTCATTAGATATGGAAAGTGTATTCAATGCCAGTTTAATCATTTTACCTAATATATATTTAAATTTTTAAATGAGTATAGTATTTAATAACATTTCAGATGTCATTCCCCTTCTCTATTCCCCCCACACTCCAGATAACCTCCTACCCCATCCCCCCTCCTCCTTTCTGCTTTTATACCATTTTTATTTACATGCAATTATTAATGTCAGTTCTAGGTTTAGGGACTAGCAATACAATAGATGCAAATAGTCAAGGAACAAGCAAGAGAATAAACACAAGTAGTCAAAGAAAAAGCAAGGCAATAAACAAAGTTCCATAATCACTCCCATGATTAATATTTCTTTTTTTTATAATAAAGTTTATTCAATTTTTTAAAATAGATATTTTATTTACATTTCTTATGTTATCCCCTTTCTTCATTTCCTTCCCACCCAGGAACCCCCATCACATCTCCCCTCCTCCTGCTTCTATGAGGATGTTCCCCCTCCCACCTCCCCATCCTCAAATTCCCCCCACACTGGGGCATCTTGTCTTCACTGGACCAAGGACCTCCTCTCCCACTTATGTCTGACAAGGCCATCCTCTACTACATATACAACTGGAGCCATGGTTCCCTCCATTTTTGTTCCTAGGCTGGCTGTTTAGACCTTGGGAGCTCTGGCTGGTTGGTACTGTTGCTCTCTGCATGGGACCACAAGCCCCTTCAACTCCTCCAGTCTTCTCTCTAACTCCTCCATTGGGGACCCTGTGATCAGTTCAATGGTTATGCGAGAACATCTACCTCTGTATGTGTCAGGCTCTGGAGACAGCTATATCAGGCTACTGTCAGCATGCACTTCCTGGCATCTACAACAGTGTTTGCATTTGGTGATTGCACATGGGATGAATCCCCAGGTGTGGCAATCTCTGGGTGGTCCCTCCTCCAGTCTTTTCCATACTCTTACTGTGTATTTCCTTCTGTGAATATTTTGTCACTCTTTCTAAGGACTGAAGCACCCATACTTTGCTCTTCCTTCTTCATGAGCTTCATGTGGTCTGTGAGTTATATCTTGGGTATTGTGAGCTTTTTAACTTTTTGAGAAAACACTTTTACTGTCTAGAAATATATGCACATATACACACACACAAACAGCATACTAAAGGTGCTATTTTCACGTTTTTCCTTTATCTTTTTCTTCACCGTCTCTAATATAAAAGACATTATCGTATCATTTTGACTCCCATATTAAAACTTCAACTGGATTTTCAGATTGCACCCCATTTTTGAATTTTTCTGTATTTACAACCTGCAGGTTCATGTAGCCATCTATAGACACCAAGTAGCCTTTATATGCCATTCCTTTGTTATATTTGTCATTGCTATCTTTTCTGTCAGTTCATTGACAAATACATGAATTCAAGGGAAGGAGGGGTAAACTCATTGTAATCATTCATGAATTCTGCCAGCCTAAGTCACAGAGCCTACCTTTGATGATCCTTCATGACTGGAGCAGTTGTTGCTAAACAATTTTAAGATACAAACTTTTAACTTTTCCTCTGACACTAACTCTGATTTAAAGTAACACTCTTTGGTAATATCCAGGGGTTTATCAGTAATGTCTTAGTCAGGGACTAATAGCTGTAAATAGATGCCATGACTATGAACACTCTTATAAAGGAAAGCAATTAAATAGGGCTGGCCTATAGTTCAAAGGGTTATTCCATTTTCACATGGTAGGAAGCATGGCGGCATGCAGGAAGACATGGTTCTAGAGAAGAGCTGACATTTCTATATCTGTATTCACAGGCACCATAAAGAAAGGGACATAGACACTGGGCCTGACTGGAGCTTCTGAAACCTCAAAGCCCACCATCAGTGACATACTTCCTCTAACAAGGCCACACGTAATCCAATAAGGCTATACTTCCCAATAATGGCACTCTCTATGAGTAAAAGGGTGCCATTTTGACTCAGTCTACCATAGAAAATAATATTCTGCAACTAGATCTTTGGATTTGTTTTGTTTTGTTTTGTTTTGTCTGTTTTTGTGAGACACTGTTTCTATACATAATCCTGGCTCTCTGGAACTCAGCATATAGACCAAGCTAGCCTCAAAATCAGGACACAATATTGTCCTAATATTTTATGTATATTGTATTCTAATTGAAACTGTAATGACTTTCTATTATAGTATAAAGTATAATGGACATAGATATAGATATATATTATAGATATAGTATATAGCTACAGATATAGATATAAATATAGATATAGGTATATATATATGCACATATATTTATATGTATGTGCGTAGTCTACAAATGACTTTGTCATTGTGATCATGTGGAGACAAATCCTCACTCATACTATTCACATACTTTGTACTTTGTATTTTTTTAAATAGTTTGGTATTTTTTAGCCAAAAGATACCATTTCTTTCTGACTCTGTTGTAGAAATATTCATTCTAGTTATCTCTAGAGCTGCTAAGAGATCCTCTAAACCTAAACCCTTTTCTTTGCTTCTTTTCATGAAACACTTGTTTGTGGAGGGATTCTCATTTGATGAATAGCAGGTAATAAGAAACAAAATCAAAGTGTTTCTTCTAGCAAGGGTCTTCTGATTATTACCCCCTTCAGTTTTCTCTTATACTTTTTATCTTTTGGCAAGTATGTCATGTGAAATTCATTATTTTATCTCTTACCTTTAAAGTGTGAGAAAATATATCTTCATATCAAAATATGTTGGTGTAGAAACACTACAAATTGTATATGAATCCTCTGTGACTTTACAAAGATAGCCTGCTTAAATTGTGTCTCTGAAAAAAAACTTGGAGAATATCTAAGA
Source organism: Grammomys surdaster (assembly GCF_004785775.1). Taxonomy (NCBI): domain Eukaryota; kingdom Metazoa; phylum Chordata; class Mammalia; order Rodentia; family Muridae; genus Grammomys; species Grammomys surdaster. The sequence goes on along the minus strand of NW_021604640.1, from coordinate 2,326,125 downwards.
ACTATGTAAATGAGATATTTTATTTCACTTTGTTTATTATAGTACTATGCATATAAAGCATCAAAGCACTTTGGTTCTGCTCCATACTTTAGGGGAAAATAGAAACTTGAAATGAAAAGGTTTTATAGATTTGGAGGAAAGTTTTGGATGAAAGAGTAGATTTAGTTGGGAGATAATTGTTCCCTTTCTATAACATGCAGTAAATAATTTTAACTTTATTATTCTTTGTGTTTATTTCATTTTAATTCTTTCAGAAAACATACATTTATTTATAGGAAAATTACTCTTTTAAAAATCTTGATCTAGTCTAACAATGTGGCGCACACTTTTAATTCTAGTACTTCACAGGCAGAAGCAGGAAGATCAACGGTGAGTTGGAGACCAGCCTGATCTACAAAGCTAGTTCTGGGACACAGGGAGCAACACAGAAACACTCTGTCACACAAAAAACCCTACATTGTCATCAACAACAGTGACAAAATACCCAGGATCTAATTTGGATACAGACAGAAAATAAAAGGAATTCAAGTGAGTAATGCTTTATTAACAAACTTCTTCCCCATGTAAATAGACAGCACCTCCTATCTTAGTGAGTACCCTGTCTCTCCATCCCCTTCAAGACAAATCTCATTCCAATCTTAGCAATGTTATTGTTTGGACACAAAACAAGCCCAAACAGGCTTATGGACTGGAAGGTTGGTCTAAACCAGTGTTTCTCAATTATGTGTCACAAGACATTTGGGTGTTGAATAATCCTTTCACAGAGATTGTCTAAGACCATCAGAAAAAAAAAGATTTACAATTCATAGCAGTGGTAAAATTACAGTTATGAAATAGTGACAGAGATAGGATTATGGTTGGGGTCATTGTAACATGAAGAACTTTATTAAAGGGTTGAAGAATTAGGAAGGTTAAGAAGCATTCATCTAAACGTACTATTTTTGAGGTTCTGGAGGACACCAGGAAAATATAGCCCAACTAAGCAGGGTTCATATAGACTCACAGAGACTGAAGCAGCAAGCACAGGGCCTGGATGGGTCTCGACCAGGTCCTCTGAATATTTGTTATGTCTATTAGCTTGATGTTTTTGTGGGAATCCTAACAGTGGCTATGAGTGTGTCTCTGATTCTTTTTCTTGCTTTTAGAATTCTTTCTTCCTATTGGGTTGCCCAATATAGACTTGATATGAAAGCTTTTGCCTTTTCTTATTGTATCCTGTTTTGTTGTGTCTATTGGAGGCTGGTCTTTTCTGAAGAGAAACAGAAAGGGAGTGGATCTGGGAGAAAAGGGAGGTAGGGGAAACAGAGAGGTGTGGAGTGAGGAAAAGCTGTAATAGGGATGTATTGTATGAGAGAAAAATCTACTTAATTAATTAATTAATTAATTAAAAATAAATAGTGCTTAATTGAAGGAAGTAGATCATTGGAGATTTGTCTTTTAGGACTATGTCTTGTCACAAACTTTCCTCTGTCTCTCACTGTTTCCTTTCTACTATGAAGTGTTTTTCTTCCTTGATCACATGATCATACACTTTGACTAGCTTTAGAGTCTTCCCAGTGCATTACACCAAGCAAAGACATTATTTCCTTACTTCTTTGTTGCCTTCACTTACTTTTCTCCTTCCTTTCTATAATTCTGTCTGTCTACCTACCTATCTGTCTATCTATCTATCTATCTATCTATCTATCTATCTATCTATCTATCATCTACCTACCTACCTACCTACCTACCTACCTACCTTTCTTTCATTCTTTCCCTTTGGGGTGTGTGTGTGTGTGTCTGTGTGTGTGTGTGTGTGTGTGTGTGTGTGTGTGATGTTTCTTTGTAAAACTTCTGAATATTCCTTATCTGGACTGTAGATTAAAATTTTAGGGCGTTATGAATTTTTATTGGAAAACTCATCACTTTCACTGAATTTGTAGCATACAAATATTATGGAAATTGAAATTGAACTAATATATTTTTCTATTTTGGTTGTTGTTCTGGGAGATTGCTTTTTCCATTTTTTCTGTTTGTTTCCTTTTTCTTCCTTCTCCCCTCCTCCTCCTCCTCCTCCTCCTCCTCCTTCTCCCTCTCTGTCTCTCTCTCTGTCCCTCTCACTCTCTTTCTTTCCATACTGAATGCTGCCCTCCATCCTGGTTACCCCTCACCAAGTCACTCCCCACATCATCCTTCCCATTCTTCTCTGAGAGGGTGGAGCCCCATTAGTGTCCCTCTACCCTGGCACATCAAGTGTCTGCAGAGTTAGACACATCCTCTCCCACTGAGGCCAGACAAGGCAGTCCTGTTGGATAATGGACTTTCCAGTCAGGCTGCATTTTCCTCTTGTTAGGGGACCCACATGAAAACTGAGCTGCAAGTCTGCTGTATCTGTTCCTTGGACCTTGTTCCAGGAAGTGTATGTTCTGGGTTGGTGGCTTAGTCTCTGATAGCTTGCATGGGTTCAGGTTAGGTGACTCTGTTGTTCTTCCTTTGGACTTCCAATCCCTTTTTAGGGCATTCAATTCTTCTGCCAACTCTTCCATAATCCTGCGTTTAATGTTTGGCTGTGAACATCTGCTTCCATTTTACTTACTGATAGAATGAGCTTCTCAGAGGACAGTTATGCTAAGATCATGTCTGCAAGCATTGCAGATTGTCAATAACAGTGTAAAGGATTGGTACTTACCCATGAGATGGGTCTGAAATTAGGCTGGTTTATAGATGTTAATTCCTTCCATTTCTGTTCCATCTTTGTTCATGCATTTCTTTTTGATAGGACAAATTTTGGGTCAAAAATTACCCTGGGGGTCCTGCCTGGCTATAGTTGGTGGCCTCTTCAGGTTTCGTGTTCCCATTGTTTGGCATCCCTGCTAAGATTATCTGCATTGATTTATGGGAGCCTTACCTATCCCAGGTCTCTGGGACCCCCGTAACTACAGATTTTTGTTCATTTGTGTTCATTCATTCTTCTGGCTCTCTGAGCCTAACTCCTGTCACTTCCCACACCTGATCCTGACCCCCTCCATTTTCCTCCCCATCCCCAATCCCATGATGTTATCTCCCTAAGTCTGCCTCCCATAATTATTTTATTCCATCTTCTAAGTTAGATGCTTGAGACTTTCTTCTTTTTTTTAAGCATATACTCTTTTTTTTAATTGCTGTTTTTTTAAGTTTTATTTATTTATTTCATGTATGTGAGTACACTGTCACTGTCTTCAGATTCCCCAGATGAGGGCATCGGATCCCCATTATAGATGGTTGTGAGCCACCATATGGTTTCTGGGAATTGAACTCAGGACCTCTGGAAGAACAGTCAGTGCCCTTAACCGCTGAGCCATCTCTCCAGCCCAAGACTTTCTTCTTGTTAAACTTTAGGTATATGGGATTTATCATGGGTATCCTTTATTTTATGGCTAATATCCACTTCTCAGTGAGTACATACCATAGATGTCCTTTTTGTTCTGTATTACTTCATTTAGTATGACATTATCAAGTTACATTCATTTGTTTGCAAAAGTCATGATTTCCTTGTTTTTAATAGTTTAATAGTATGATATCGTGTTAAGAAACTATTATGAATAAAACTGCTATCAAAACAGTGAAGCATGTGTCCTTGTGGTATAATGTGGTATCTTTTGAAGACATTACCAGGAATGATATAGCTTGGGGTATAACTATTTCTAATTTTTTGAGAAAAAAAGACAGATTGATTTCCAGAGTGGTTGTACAAGTTTGTAATCCCACCAGTAATGGAAATTTCCTTCCCCTTTTACCATATCCTCACCTGCATGTGCTGTCCTTTGAGTTTTTGATCTTAGCCATTTTGATTGGTATAAGGGGGAATCTCAGGGTCATTTTGATTTGCATTTCACTGATGACTAAGGATATTGAACATTTCTTTAAATGCTTCTTGGCTATTTGAGATTTCTCTGTTGAGAATTCTTTTTAGCTCTCTACCCTATTTTTTAATTGGGCTATTTGGTTGGTTGGAGTCTTAACTACTTGAGTTCTTTATGTATTTTGTGTATTTTCTCTCTGTCAGATGTAGGGCTAGTGAGGAATTTTTGCAGCGTGTAGGCTTTCATTTTGTCATGCTGACAATGTCCTTTGCCTTACAGAAGCTTTGCGGTTTCATGAGGTCCCATTTTTCAGTTATTGATCTTAGCGCCTTGAGCCATTGATGTTCTGTTTAGGAAACTGTCTTCTGTACCAATGTGTCCAAGGTTATTTCCCAATTTCTCTTCTCTTAAACTATAGTTAATCTAGTTTTATGTTTATGTTCTTGATCATCTTGGACTTGAGTTTTATGCAGGGTAATACATATAGATTTATTTGCATTCTACTAAATGCAGACATCCAGGTTGACCAGCACCATTTGTTGAAGATACTTTCTTTTTGACATTTGTATTGTTTTGGCTTCCTTGTCAGAAATCAAGTGTGGGATTAGTTTTGGTTGTTTTGATTCCATTGAGTGACCTATCTGTTTCTGATAAAACAACAACAACAATAACAACAACAACAAAACACCATTCAGTTTATATCAGTATTGCTCTGTAGTACTTCTGGAGATATATTTTAATTTCTTAATGAGATAATTTTGATTTTGTAAAGAATGTATATCTTATCTGTGTCAATTTTATTTGATTGAAGATGAAAAGAAACTACAAAATGATCCTTTAAAGATTTTGGCTGACTTATATTCTGAAGACTTTACTGAGGAAATGAATCCCAATATTACAGGAAGACTTTTTTCTTTCTTGCTGATAATTTTAATACAACTAGTTTGGGTCTTGTTTGGAGACTTATCCTTAGCATGTCTTTTAAGAATTCAACTGAAGTTAATTGATTGTGTTGACTAAGCTAAGAAAAATAATGATGTGTGTGTTTGTGTTTATGAGTGTCTCTCTGTGAGCATTATACTGTATACAAGGGTTAATATGATTCACCTGTTGACAGATGAATTATCTGTCTGATAACAATGAATGATTAATCTCACAAGTCCATTTTTGACCTTACTACAATGGTTCATGGTTTTTTATTTTCTATCTGGCCTTCTTTGTTTTTCCTTCTGCTTTCATGCAGTGAGTTTAAGTAATAATTACCATTAGGATTAAAGAAAAAAATAAAACCCCACATTCCATACCTAATAGAAGTCACAAACAAACAAATACCTTCATCTAACATATCTTTCACCATAAAACCAAAATGGAATCACTACTTTTTAAAAAATATATATTTTATTGGTTATTCTATTTATTTACATTTCAAATGTTATCTTCCTTCCCAGTTAAATCCCCTATCCCCTACCCTGTCCCTCCTGCTTCTATGAGTGTACACCCTACCCACCTAACCCTTCCCACCTTAACGCCTTAGCATTCCCATATGCTGGATCATTGATCCTCTACAGGACCAAAGGGGTCCCCTCCCATTGATTTCAGATAAGGTAATCCTCTACTGGAGCCATGGGTCCCTCCATGTGTACTCAAATACCTTCATCTAATATATCTTTCTTTTCATTATAAAACCAAAATGGAGTCACTACTTTTAAAATTAGGCAAAAAATATGTATAGCTATAAGAAAACTCCACATTAAAAAATAGCTATTAAAAAAAACTCTTGCTCATTATAATAACAATGAAATCATGCAAAAAATAGAGACTGTATATCCCAAAGTTCAATAAATATTAAAAAAAGTCAATACAACAAAAAAAATAAGGTTAGAGACTTAACCTCATGAAATTTTAAGTTAAAGAAAAACATCTTTTAAGTTTAAATAGGCAAATAGTAGTTCCTCACTGTCTTAGCTACTAATAATAATAATCAGGGCAATAGTCATTTGAACATAACTTTATATTTAAGTATATGATTAAAATGTAAAGAATAATATACGTTTTTAAGAGAATATATCAGCCTAAATCATAAGAAAATAAAAAAATAAGAATCTAAATCTAATATAGATGTAGTATCTATCGACATTATCTGAAAAACATTTTTGAGTTCGCTTACTTGCTAAAATAGTTTAAACTTTAAAATAAATACCAATGCTACTTGTAGACACAGAAGGAAAAGTAAGTGTCATCTGATGGACATAATCCTTGTCAGGTAGGAGTTACACAGTTTTCAGTACACATCCTAAGAAACAGTGTCCTTTTTGTAGAGAATTGAATAATATTCATGATCTTGTTATTTAAAAGTAATTATGTATACAGATGAAATGCTCTCTTAAGTATAAGAAAACTATACTTTTCACTTATAAAGAATAATGATTGTATTAGGCAAGCTTCATATAAATATGAGTTATAGGGTTGTTCATGTGAAATCAACAGAGAAAAAAATATAAAAGAATTTAACCATTTTAAAACATAAATACATGTATATTTTGCATTTTCATTGTTTTAAAAATGTATTGTGAAAAGAGATTCACTGAAGCTTTTATAGTTGAAAGCAATAATTTAATATTTGATTATTCAGTAAATTTAACATATAAAGGAAATACTCTAAATAAATAGTTATGTATACATAGGTTTGTGTATAAGTTTTAGATAATAAATAAAAAATTTTCCAGTCATTTTATAAATACAGCAATATTGTATGAAGGAAGGATGAAACTTTATAAAGATAAATCTAATGAGAATTATTAATCTTACAATAATCATTATAAATTGGTCCAGTTTTATTATTGTTGGATATATGTATATGTTCCAAGTAAGATATAATTTCCATGTACTTTTTAAGAGAATGTGAAGATTCCTTATAGAGTAAAAATATAATTCCTCAACTAAGTGGTTTTAATCTTAGCCATATAACAGTTTTGACAAAGGTAGATCAAAGTAATTTTTTATAACCATTTACAGGTAAAGATTTAGAATTACTGGTGATTATTACCAGCATTTATGCCAATTTTATATGTGAATAAGATAAATATAAAGCCTGTTCTCCGAGTTTTGTTCCTAGGATAGGGAATATATAGTCACAGATCTGTAATCAACACACAAATAAATTACAGGTGAGAAAAATGTATTATTTATGGCAATGGTACATGACATTTAGCTTAAACTTGTTTAGTAAGAGATGGCCAATTTAAAATACAGTTCGAATATTTTAAGTATAAAAAATATTGCTTAGCTCAACTAAGAAGACTAGTTGAAGAGGTGAATTCATAGCCGGGGAAAGGTAGTAACTTATGGGAAAGTCAGGCACAAATTATACTATTTAAATGAAAACAACCTCGTTTAGAAAATACAATAAAATACAGTTGAATAAAATATTTAAGTCCATAAAATAAATGTAAAAGAATATTTCAAAATATGATTATTTATTAAATGACAACAAACAAAAATTAGAAATATATTATTTCAGACTTTAATAAATGGGTTATCTCAGCAAAAATATTGCAATATATTCACATAATGAAAAGAAGTCACAGTATATTAGCAAGATTTTTAAAAGTGATAAATTTCTTTCACTTGCTTGGTTAGAGTCAACACCAAAATATTTTATAATATTTGTGACTATTGTGAAGGATGCCATTTCCCTAATTTCTTTCTCACCCTTTTTATCCCTTGAGTAGAGGAAGGCTAATGATTTGTTTTATATCTAGCCACTTTGCTGAAGTTGTTTATCAGGCTTAGGAGTTCTCTCTTGGCAATTTTGGGGTCACTTAATTATACTATTTTATCTTCTGCAAATAGTGATATTTTGACTTCTTCCTTTCCAATTTGTATCCCTTTGACCTCCTTTTGTTGTCTAATTGCGCTGGGTAGGACTTCAAGAACTATATTGAATATGTAGGGAGAGAGAGAGAGCAGCATTGATTTTAATGGGGTTGTTTCAAGATTCTCGTCATTTAGTTTGATGTTGGTTACTGGTTTGTAATATATTTCTTTTACTATGTTTAGGTATGGGTCTTGAATTACTGATCTTTCTAAGAATTTAACCATGAAGGGATGTTCAATTTTGTCAAATGCTTTTTCAGTATCTAATGAAATGATAATGTGTTTTTTTTCTTTGAGTTTCTTTATATAATGGATTACATTGATGGATTTCTATATAGTAAACCATCCCTGCATCCCTGGAATGAAGCCTACTTGATCATGATAGATTATTGTTTTGATGTGTTCTTAGATTTGGTTTGTGAGAATTTTATTGAATATTTTTGCATCAATATTCATAAGAGAAATAGCAATTTGCAAATGCATTTGTAAAAACAAAACCCCCAGGATAGCAAAAACTTCTGGGGGAATCACCATCCTGACCTCAACTATATTACAGAGCAATTGTGAGAAAAACTGTATGATATTGATACAGCAACAGGCAAGTAGCTCAATGGAATAGAATTGAAGGCCCAGAAATGAACTCACACACTTATAGACACTTGATCTTTGACAAAGGAGCTAAACTGTCGAGCAGAAAAAGGACACCATTTTCAACAAATGGTGCTGGTTCAACTGGAGGTCAGCCTGTAGAAGAATACAAATCAATCCATTCTTATCTCCTTGTACAAAGCTGAAGCCAAAGTGGACCACCGACCTCCACATAAAACAGATACACTGAAACTAATAGAAGAGAAAGTGTGGAAAAGCTCGAATATATGGGCACAGGGGAAATTGTCCTGAAGAGAACACCAATGGCTTATGTTCTAAAATCAACAGTAGACAAATGGTATGTCATAAAATTGCAAAGCTTCTGTAAGGCAAAGAACACTGTCAATAGGATAAAATGGCAACCAACAGATTGGGAAAAGATCTTTACCAATCCTACATCTGATAGAGGGCTAATATGCAATGTATACAAAAAACTCAAGAAGTTAGACCCCAGAGAACCAAGTAACCGTATTAAAATTGGGGTAATGAGCTAAACAAAGAATTTTCAAATGGGAAATATCAAATGGCCAAGAAGCACCTAAAGAAATGTTCAAAATCCTTAGTCATCAAGGAAATGCAAGTCAAAACAACCCTGAGATTCCACTCACACCAGTCAGAATGGCTAAAATCAAAAACTCAGGTGACTGCTATCAGATGCTGGTGGGGATGAGGAGAAAGAGGAACAGTATTCATTGTTGGTGGAATTGCAAGCTGATACAACTATTCTGGAAATTAGTTTGGCAGTTCCTCAGAAAAATTGGACATAGTACTACCTGAGGACCCAGCTATACCACTCACTTCTGGGCATATACCCAAAAGATGTTCCAACATATAGCAAGGGCACATGCTCCACTATGTTCATAGCAGCTTTATTTATAATAGCCAGAAGCTGGAAATAACCCAGATGTCCTTTAACAGAGGAATGTATACAGAAGTTTTTGTACATTTATACCATGGAGTACTACTTAGCTATTAAAATCAATGATGTCCTGAAATTTTTAGGCAAATGGATGGAAGTATTAAAATATCATCCTGAGTGAGGTAACCCAGTCACAAAAGAACACACATGTTATGCCCTCACTGATAAGTGGATATTAGCCCAAAAGCTCATCATACCCAAGATATAATTCACAGACCATGTGAAGCTTAAGAAGGAAGACCAGAGTGTGGATTCTTCAGTACTTCTTAGAAGGGGGAACAAAATAATCACGGGAGGAAATATGGAGACAGTTGTGGAGGAGAGACTAAAGGAAAGAAAGGTCATCTAGAGACTGCCCCACTTGTGGATACATTCCATGTATATACACCAAACTCAGACAGTATTATGAATGCCCAGAAGGAGTACTGACAGGAATGCTGACAGGAGCCTGTTGAAATTGTCTCTTGAGGAGCTCTGCCAGAGTACAGAGTTGAATGCTCATGGGCAACCATTTGTCTAAGCACAGGGTCCCCAATGGAGGAGTTAGAGAAAGGACGGAAGGAGCTGAAAGTTTTGCAACCCCATCGGAGGAAATACAGTATCAACCAACTGAATCCACCAGAGCTCCCAGGAACTAACCCACCAACTAAAGGATACACAAGGAGTAACTTATGGCTCCATCTGCATATGTAGCAGAAGATGGCCTTCTCAGGCATCAGTGGTAAAAGAGGCCCATGGTCCTGTGAAGACTCGATGACCCAGCATAGGGGAATGCCAGGGAAGGGAGCTGGGAGTGGGCAGGTGAGTGGGAAAGAACCCTCATGGAAGAAGGGGGAGGGGAACAGGATGGGTAGTTTCCGGAGGGCAAACCAGGAAGGAGCATAACATTTGAAACGTAAATAAATAAAATATCCAATAAAATAAAGAAAAAAAGATAAAAGTGAATATATAGAGATGGGTATGTATGTTTGCAAAATATGTTTCCTTTAAAAATATAATTCGAATCTCATAAGATATAAATATGCCTTTTAGACCAGTTTAAAGATAGATTATTATACACCTATTTTAGATATTTTTACTAACTTCTGTTTAAAAAAGTTTTCTCCATATTAAACTATGGTTTTGTTTAGTACAATATTTTGTAAACTCAACATATAATTTCCCATAATCCAATTGCTGGTATGCTTCTTAACAGTAATTTAATCATTAAAACCACTTCATTCTTTGAAAATCAAGCTAATCTTTAACAACCATCATATTCCAAGGTATTTACATAGTCTAATTTACTCCTCATTGTGTTCTAGTATTTCCATTTAGCTTACAAATCTATTTAATAAATAGATTAACTAAAATCTATTTGAAGGAGCATAATTGTTTGTGTTTTTGAAGTATAATGACTCTTACCTATATTATACCGCCAAAAGAAGTTGTGCTAGACAATTTTGTCACCTTGGCACAAACTAGAGTCATCTAATAAGAGCAAACTTCAATTGATAAGATGTCTTTCTGTGGCTGTTCACTAATCAACTCTGTTGATCATTTCGAGATTAATGACTTGTACAGCAGAGCACAGACCACTGTGGATACAGCTAGCCTGGAGCACATATTCAGAGGTTCAGTAAGAAAGAAGGATGAGCAAGTAATGGGGTATAAACCAGTTAAGCAGCATTCCTCCATAGCTTCTGCTTCTGTTCCTACCTCCAGGTTCCTACATTGAATTTCTGCCCTGACTTTCCTAGTAATAGAGAGTAACCTAAGAGTTATAAGCTGAAAAAACTCTTAATATCCAAGATGTTATTGGTCATGAACTTACGACAACAATAGAAAGAAAACAATGTACATCATATATCTGTGAAAGTATAAGAGAAATTTAATAATTTTGTTACTCAAATTTCTTTCACTATGATAATACAATTTAAAAACCAACCTACAAATGTTTCCATTGGCTCATGGTTTTAGAGGTTCCATTTTTCAATTAGTTTAGTTTGTGGAAAGGAGTATAAATGAGTAAAGCTGCTCACCATGTGTTGATCCAAACTAAAATTTTACATATATAGACATACACATATGTATTTACATCCACTTAAAGTAAATGATTCCAACAGCACCTAAGGACATCACAGTCTAGTACCTAATTCTTTCTCCCGTAAGCTTCCAGAAAACATTTACATACAAATTATGGTATTTACGTTAGTCAGTTCACCAGCTCACAGATTTAGGACTTTAGAAATTTAGAGCCTATAATGTCAGTTTTCTTTTTTTAGTATTAAGCACAAATTTTACAATATATTATATACAGTATGCAATATATTATACATAGTATATGTGTAATCATATATGTTATACATTAAATGGTATATATTATTTATATATCTAATAATACAAAATATATGTAGTATAATAATATGTATTATACATTATATATAGTATATATATGTTTTTTAACAGAACTTATATCAGGATGCTAATCATATATATTACACATATATAAAATGCATACATATATTAAATCAATACATCTTTTCTAATCTACCTCTGTTTATCTCTATGTATATCTGTGTGTTAAATCTAGCTACCTGTTAATGGATCAGATTTTGTTTTCTTTTATCTATTTGGGCTTTCAAAAATAAACTATGATTATTATTTTTCCCAGACTTTAGGTTATTCTACTAGAATGTTGTTTTTTTGTAGCATATATTTCATCAAGCCTGTATCACACAGAACTCTAATATTTACTTTTAAGATTCATTAGCTGATTAATTTAGCTAAATATTATATAACCGTTCATTTTATGAAACAAGAGTTCCTTAAGGGTAAAGCCAATGTACTGTTTATTTCCAACATCCCTTAGGAATTATTGTAATGACATATAGTATATATTAATTATTAACAGTATTAATGTAGAAAAAAATAGTCAATAGTGAGGATAAAGAAGTGGGGTTCTAAAGCCCACTACGAAGTTCTATGAATTTGAATAGATCAATTTTAGGTTCTATGATTCAGTCAATCCTTCACTGATATAGATGGTGCCAACTTATTAACGATCACCCATCTTTTTTAAAAAAACATTTTTTAATCTTATCAGGCTATACAAGTATTTGAAGAAAACTTCTTGATTTGAAATTGTTATTATATTCTTCAGAACATTGTTCTTTAGGCCAACTCATTGTCTAAAACTATTTTCACTTGAAATTATAATTTATAATAGAACTTATAACAGAATGTCATCTGATAAGAGAATAATACATTCCTTTCAGATTCACAACACATGACACATAACAACCAGAGTTTCAATTATTTAAGTTGTTAAAAGTATGAAGAGTAAGCCAAATCTTTGTGCATAAACTATGTAGATGGCCATATAAGACATAAAGTTTAGTTCAGCAATCCTAAATGACAAGAGATTTCAGAGAACTGCATACAATGCACATTGATTTTAGCAGGAATATTAACAAAATCCTCTATTAAGATGAATGGTAGTTCCTACTTCTTATTTTGCCCAGATGAGGTTCACATAATCTTGTCATCAAATGGAAAATTTACTGAAGGTAACAAAAATTGTCCAATTAGCTAAAATATTTGATCATTTTTGACTTATAATTGTGGTCACAATAGTAAAATGATGCCAAAAACTATTTTCAATTGTACTGATGTTGATACCTCTTTTGATAATATAGTGCTGAAAACATCTTGCTTGATAAAGTAGACATTATTTTAGAGATAAAAGCATATAATTTTTTTCTTTTCTAGTTCAATGGCCTTTTCTCTCTGTCTTACTATATTAAGCATATTCTTTTCACTTTCCTATAGTTTCATGTTTTAGGATTTGTAGGTTGAGTTTGAGAATTTTCAAAAAATGTATGATAGTACTTTATCATAATTTAACATATAATTATGTTTACTTTGTATGGAAAATAGCAATATGTTAAAGTAATTTCTAGTTTTCTTAACAAAAATCTGAGCAGAATTAGTTCTGGAAGATACTAACTAAATAATATAAAATTTACAATTGTTTCTCTAGTAGGCAACATAAGAGTTTTGTCATATAGTGGTACCTGAAGTTATATTTTATGTACCTAATGTGTCCATTACATAATTGGTGAACTATAAACTCTAGACTCCTTTTTTCAGCACTTATTTGGATATAACCTTAATCTTCTTAGCACTTGTTTTCTCTCCAAACTTCACCTTTTGTATCTCTGTGTCACACTTGCTCTTTTTCATTGCAAACCTGAGAAATCAGTAAAAATCTGAGCCATAGTTATTCTGTATTCAAATTTAATAGGTCAAAGAAATTCATCCATTACTTTTAAATTTGGCCTCAATCAAACTCCTAGATAGGCTAGAAGGCAGTCAAGTTCTTTGCCAAAATATCAAAAGAGTGGCCTGTAGCCCAATATCTGATATTGTACCCCTCTGAAACTTATTCAATTATACCACCACAGTCTGTCTGCATTATTCTCAGCACTATCGGGATTCTACAAGAATGTCACATTAATCTCTGCTTATAGCATCCAACCACCCTACTAGTCCAAATTTCCATTCTTGGACCTTCATCCAAGAAACAACATGGTTAGGTTCATAACAGCAAGATCCTATTCCTTGGTGCCAACTTCTAAAATAGTTACTTTTCTGTTGTTGTATTAAACACTATGACTAAAAGTAACTTATAGAAAAAAGAGACTATTTGGATTTCTGTTTCTGGAAAGAGCATCTATAATTACGGGAAAAGACGGAAAATAGAGTCAGGGTAGGAAGCATAGACATCAAGTCTTCAAACTCATGCAGCTAGTAGAGAAAAAAACTGAAAGTTGGGGTGAAGATAGGAACTCTCAAAGGCTACCCCTGGTGATCTGCTTCCTCCTGTAAGGCTGTATCCACTACCCAAACACTGCTATCAATTGGAGAGCAAATGTTCAAATACTTGAATATATGAGGGATATTCTTTTTTTTTCATTATGTTAAGACTTTATTACAAAGTCACAGTAATCAAAGGAAAATGATACTGAGATAATAACAAACAGTGGTCAACAAAATAGACTAGAAATCCCAGAAGTCTACTCAGAGCTTACAGTAAATTAACTTTTGACTATAAGGACAAAAATATACAATAGGCAAAGGATAATCTCTTTAGTAAATGGTGCTGAAAAGCTATGTACATCATTAGGGATATTCTTATTGAAACTACCACATTTTACAAGCATGATGATCTATGTCAATCTCCTGAACTCACATATAAAAACCACTCTGATACTACATGTTGTAATCACAGTGCTGGGGTAACAGTCTGGTCAGCGTAGCTTCCCTGTACTAGCAGCCTGGCTTACATGGTGAACTCCAGGTCAATGACAGATTCTGCCTACAAAAACAGAGATATTTCCTGGATAAAATATGGATGTAGACCCATATACAAGGATACCTGACATATGAATACTCACACATTTGTACATTATTTAGATAATGTTTAATACTAAACATGGCCAAACACTTTTTTGTCTACTAATGTATTTCTCAGGCACTGAAAAATCATGTGAAGAGTATAACCAAATATTAGTAATTTGTATATTATCTTTTATATTTATTATATATGCAAACAACATTTGATGATTACTACTCAAATTCTCATGTAGTACCTTAAAGATAATACACAAATGTCACCTTTACAACTATACTATAAATTTTCTAATGATAAGGCTGCTAATTACCAGAGAAAATTACTTTATGTACTTTAATTCTTCTTTTAAAAAAATAGGCTCATGTAATTGTTAGAAGCACCATTTGAGTTAATGCCTAAGATGTACTTGAATCAATGATAACACATAACACACATCACACATGTGTATCAGGTATCATTCTTACTAAGCATACCATTAGGAATATATATATATATATATATATATATATATATATAATGGTATAATTATATATTATATATATGCATTATATATATATGTCATATAATATATACTGTACATATCATATTACATTATATATATTACACACACACACACACACACACACACAGAGGTACACTAGAACTTGAGAAAGCAGACCTCTGTGAGTTTAAATATAGCCTGTTCTACATAATAAGTTCCAGACTAGCCAGGGATAGTTTGTGAGACTATCTCAAACAAACAATTTGCAAAGATGTGCTCATAGTTACTGTTATTGTAAAACATGAAATATGTTATTTTTTACCAAAACAGGAAAGAGAAGAGCATGAAAGACTGATGTTATGTTAGAAAGATTTTTTTTCGTCTCTTATGGGCAAACTTCAAACTCTTCTTATGATCTCATTTTATTTTTCTCTTGAACTTTCATTGACTATTTCATTGTGTGATAGAGAAAAATTCTCTCAGGAATGTTGATAAATTAAAATACTTGTAGTACTTCTAGTTTTCCTTGCAAGACTCTTGTTCATTTTCTGTTACTCTATAGGTAGATACACTATGAACACATTTCTCTCATTTGTTTTCAGGCTCTCACTGAACATTTGTTTTCATCCATGTTTCTTGGGAAAGGAGGCTAACATAAGCTTCCCTGTCTGATTGAAGTGTATTTGCTTAGAGAGTTTTACAATATAGAAAAAAGAGTTTCCTGATGTGGTATTACAATAATGGAAATCAAAATTTCTGAGACTTTTTGTTCTAGTGACTAGATTACAATGCAATGTTCCTTAGGCACTTTGCTATATACCCTAAATATGATACCGTTTTCTACTTCCTTCTTATAAATTTATCCAATTGAGTTGAATGTTTTTAATAATTAAGCTAGTATTACAAATGAGGACATGTGTATAAAATTCCCAGCTATTATCCTCAGCACTGAACATACGTAGATAGCTAAGTTTACAGAGCACCATGGGAAGTAAATGACAAATGACAAATGTGAAAACAGAAGACCAGAAATGTTGCAGAGCCTAGAAAAGGTCAGGCAACTGGTGAATTTGTAGGATACAATTCACACTCAAGACAAATGATTCCAGAGACTGTTCTCTTCCTTATATTTTATGTAAAATTACTATGTGTATTTATATTCAAACTTCAATAAAATCTATAATAGTATAGTAAAACCAAGTAAAGAGAACTTATTAAATAAGTTGATCAGTTAACTTATTAAATATTCCCATCAACTGATATAGATTATGGATACTGTGTGCCATGTTCTCTGCTTAGCAAATAGAGATACAATCACAAAGAAGACCAAGGTGGGAAAAGGCAACCATAGAAATGGTAAATTTACAGAAGAATGAGAAAACAATATGAACCCTGCTCCCTGCTACACCTTGTCCATTCATTAGCACAGTAAGGTACATATTTCATGAATCAACGAATGTCTAAAATACTTCAAACTCAGTCTGTACAAAACAGTTAATTTTAACTTTAGTTAATTTCGTAGTAAAGACTACCAACTTTATGCATTTGAGTGTGGTGTAAATTGAATATAAGAATTTGGAATGTAGCCTGTGGTCACACCTCAATAACTGTTGTTGAGAATATTTTCTTGGAAACAAATATGATATATTATTTAAATTTAAAGGAAAGAGGACATTCTATTCTTTAGAGTGATATATATATAATATAAATATATATAATATATATATATATCATGTATTTTCTAATTATTTTTATTGCCAATTTTTTTTCAGAAAGTAAAGCTTAAAAACACTGTAATATATTTACAAATGCCAGAATCACAGAAATATTCAAATGTTTTTATTTAACTAAAAATTCTCTACTTTTAAGTTTCATGAAAAACAAAAATCATGATAGCTAGATTTTATTCTTTGCTTTATTTTTTTTTTGTTGTCATTATGTATTTTGTATGTTGAAACTTTACTGTCCAGAAATAATTTTTTACTTCTCTGAAACAACTAACCATTAAAAGCTATCACTTTTATTGCTTAAAAACACTCCCTTGGTCCAGAGTGAAATAATTTTCTATTTTTCATTTTCATTTTATATTTTAGATGCTTTGAAATCCAATGGCATACTGTTAATTGGTTTTTAATACATATACACAATTTTATCAAACTCTTTGAAGTGCATGTTTGTCATGTCAGTACTTGGTTGTCAAGAAAGGCTGGTAAGGAAATATGGGGCTGAGAAAGGTAGAATTTCTCTGTTCTTAGAACAGTATCTTAGGTAGTGAAATGGACAACATAATCTCAGTTTTCAGTAATATAGATATTTAATTCTGAAAAAACCTGGAGATGGGCACTCTTCTAATACTACAGAGTGGCTATTATATTAATTAGCCAATGAAGAAAAAAATGATTCTGCATTCCTATAATTGTAGAAGTTCAAGCAAGGAATTCAGATAGTCTGAAACTAGCAGGTTGTTCTTTCGTTGAATTGAATTATTCCTTTAGTTTAGTATACTCTTTAGGGTGTATGCAGAAGAAAGGTTGCCATTGTTGTAATAAATAATAAAACAAATCAGTGGCATCTGCCAGCATCTGGGCCATAGAGGCAGAGGGATATGAAGAAAACTGATGCACATTGTAAGGGATAATAATGAGATGTAGCATGATGTTCAATTTATTCTTATTTCTCAAAAATGAAGAGAAAATCACCTCTTACACTGCAAAATAAATGTGTGTTATATTAATCTAAAAGAGTCATATTAATTAGGTATATTTAAAAGAAAAAAAACTTAAGCATGTATGCCTTCATAGAATCCTAACTCCAGGTTTCCTCAGATCATTTGAACTATGGTACATAGAAAGGCAAAATGTCCATGATCTCTTATAAAGGAATCTGGAATATTTAGCCAAAACATTTGTCATACTATTACTGTTTTATATCACTGAGTTTCCAGAATTGTTTCTTTTCAATACCACAAACTTTCTGGACTCATCCAGTTGCAGTTACCTTCTGTATGTAAAAAAAAAAAAAAAAAAAAAAAAAAAAAAATCAATAAAACTAGCCTTAAGATATGGGTTTTGTGGTAGAAACCAATTTGAGGATATATATTTCTTTAGTTGATTGCTTGAAATAATTATTATTCATTTGTAGGAATGCTCTAATTTTCTAAAGTATTTTGTCTTAAATTTTAGAACATTTACTGATTACGTGCAGTAATTAGTCCAGTCAATAACAGGACGTGATAAGATGCTAATTTCTCTTTGACTCATTGCTTTGACTCTCCAAAAAGACTGTAATTCTCTGGGGTAAGTGTCATAGTGCAATTGCTCTGACAGCTTCTCAATGGTTTATGAGGATGTAATCACTGGGATCACTCCAGTCATTCATGTCAAAAATCCTTTACAAAGCATATAGCAATTGGTAGACTTATTTGTAGCTCTAAACATTTTATACTGAGAAGTCTAGGAACTCAATGGTTTTGCTATTGCTTGATGTTCGTGAGGCAAAAGGGTGACAAAAATGCTTATTGTAAAAGAATAAGCCCCTGTGTTACTGTTTATCCTAAATAAAGTCCTTTTGTAAACACTCAAATCACAGTAATCAGGAGAAATTTGCTTAGTCCGAAGAAATGTCAGTCTTTATTCCAGTATATTTCTGGAAATTCAGTGGAACTAGAGGGAAAGGATTGGTATGGAAGATCATTTATTTTCCAAACTCTAGTGTACATTCACTTGAAAAAGAATCACATAATATTTGTTCTAAATATCTTCCTGTTTCTGTGTGCTAGTTTTATAAGTTCTCTTCTTAGTGTTTATGTCATTAATTTTTCTTTAAATATTTACTTCTGGTATTCAAAAATGAAAGACAATCTGCATACTGGTTTAACTTTTATGATTACTTTTGTTAAAGGAAGGGATAATTATACCAATTTATGAGACATGACTTAGTCATCAGATATGTGCTGGGTTTTTTTTGTCATAAAGAAATATTACATTGGGTCCCTATGAATCAACCTCTATGTTTTCTCTTAAATTATTCTTTCTGCATTTATCAATTTGTTTAGCAGAACTTTATTCTTTCCAGGTGTATTTTAGGTTCTTCTCATAGGCAAGTTCAAATTGTCTGCTCATTTGTATTCACAACAAAGTTCTTTCTTCACTGAATCTGTAGAATATCCTCAAGGGTCATTCTAATAATTCCATTCTATAATATGTTCTTATGATAATAGTGGAGAATGCCATTTTGTCATTGAAGAAAAACAAGTGAGATAGTGCACCTACAACTCTTCCTACATTTGCCATTCTTAGAACTACATAGAATGATGTCTGTGCTTCTCACAAGTATACTATCCATTGCCCTATATTACAGACATTACTAACATGTACAAATTATATTCTCTGTTGGAAAAAAAAACTATGACAGATTTATCATTTTCATTACTTACATGTTCCAAAATTTCCTTCCATGTATAATATATGTGATCTATATATTTGTCAAATGAATGAATAAATACATACAGATTGAATTTCCTTGGGTTTTCACTCCATGAATACTAAGTGTTCCAGTTATTATCGAATGTTGTTTCTCATAGACATCTCTCTCTCTCTCTCTCTCTCTCTCTCTCTCTCTCTCTCTCTCTCTTTCTCTCTTTCTTTCTCTTTCTCTCTCTCTGCATTCCTATATGTACATACATATATATGGAAGGGTAAATTCCCTGCTAAGGAACACAGAATTCAACAGACTTCATCTCAGTTACTAGTTTGTTAGTATTATGTATATACATGAACAATTTTTTAGATGTAAAAAAACCAGGGAATATTTTACATTAAAAGTCAATTAATGGAGATTCTAATCATTGTAAAAAAATTTTTCAACAATTATTTTATATCAATTCTGAAAATTGCAATGTAATAAGAAGACCATGTACTACTTAAATAATACAAAATACAAGTAAATGAGATGGATTATATACTCCTTAGCAGAGAATTTACCCTCCCCCCAATTGTTTAAAAAAGTAGATTCAAATTATGAAAGTCCTAAATCTGTTCTTCTATCTGAGAAGGCATTGAAATAGTCAGGTCTGGTGGTATAGTCCTATAACCATAGCTACTTAGGATGGAGCAGGTATTAAGTCCAAGCTGTTGATTCCCCTAACATTATAGTGTCACTATAGTACCATGAGCAATATCTTGATTTTCCATGTATTGAATTTCTTAGATTTCAACTGATAAGGATTATTTGTAGTTTTTCTATCTTTGTAACTTGCATAGCACCTTCCTCCTATGAGAAGGATTAACCTATGAGAGCTAGTGCTTAGGCATGAAGTTTCCAGAACAAATCTAGATTAATTCCTCCAAATCTTGTATCTAAAGTTTATAATATTTTCAGCAAAGTTGTCTTCCCATCAGTTTTGAGAAGCAAACAAGGGCAATGGGAGTCTCTTGGACCATCTTGATCAACAACTCAAGGAGAACATTTTTCTAGGCATGGCCCTATAGTTTTTGTTAGAGATTATATGGTCCTTGGGGAAGTATTATTACCACATGGTGCATAACTCATAATAATATAACATATATATCACAGAGAGAAAGAGTGCTAGATAAGCATATTTTTTATGTATGTATCCACAAACATATATAAAAATAATATATAATGTCAACATTTTTTTTATTACCTTGGCAAAGCTAAATTAGAGTAGAAAACATTTAATGGATTGCTTTTGGTTTCAAAGAGTGAATCCATGACCATTATGTTGGAGTGTATCAGGGAGGCAATCATAGAACCGGAGCAGTAGCTGTGAGCTTATATTTGATTCTCAAGTATGAGGAGAGAGAGAGAGAGAGAGAGAGAGAGAGAGAGAGAGAGAGAGAGAGAG
>NW_021604640.1:2289918-2305109 GCF_004785775.1 Grammomys surdaster | reverse complement strand
GAGAGAGAGAGAGAGAGAGAGAGAGAGAGAGAGAGAGAGAGAGAGAGCAAGTGGGAATTATATGAACTTTTGAAACTATAAAGCCAACTATCAATGACAGATTTCCTTCGACAAGGCCACATCTACTTAACCTTTATTTTATTTCAAAGCCCAAACTGTTCCATACACTTTTGACAAACCATTAAAATATACGAACCTGTGGGGATCATTGTCATTCAATATACCACATTCAACTGGATGGCTCTAAAAGGCTGGTGGCTATTTCATATTCAGAAACACTTTATCTTAACAAAAAATGTTCATATAGTCCTTCATAGTCTCAAGACAGTTTCAATGTTCCTAGTCTCTTCTGCTACTCCAGGTAATCTCTTAGTTGTAATCCTCTTTAAAGTTAAAAGGCAAATTATATACCTCCAACACACAGGAGTGTATAATATGCATTACCATTCCAAAGAGAAGAATAGGAGCATGGTAGAAAAGTACTGGACAAAAGAAAACCCAAACCCAGCAAGACAAACTAAATTTTGTAGCTCTGTATCCTTTGTTAGAGGGTGTAAATGTTTCTTCCCTTTAATCTTTGTGCACTACACTATATTTCTTTGTGATGAGTTGTTTCTATTCTCTGCTTTTAGTCCTTCACACCAGATAACTCATGGCTCTGGCATCTTCAACATCTTTATGTACCCAATGCAATATGGGTTCCATTTTCATAACTTCACAGAAATGCCCCTTCAGGCCTCAGGCATGGGCTCCCTTCCTTCATCCCTGGCCTCAACAGCTTTCCTTAAATGCTGAGGAAGATTTTATAAACTTTTTTCAATGTTCTTCATTACTTTAAATACAGATTCATGTGTCCCCCAAAGCTGCCAACTTCTGCTGCCTGCTTGGAATGGATCTGAACCCCTCTTTGAAATATATTTTCATAAGTTTTGATTTTGTTGTTGTTGAATAAGCATTCCTCTGGCATAGAAGCAGAGGATTTCTTTTTTTATTATTCTATAGGTTTTATTAAATTTTTAAATTGTATTTTATTTTATTTTTTTCTTATTAACTTTGCATCCTGCTTTCTTTTTACAAGTGGGAAACATAGTTGGGTAAGTTCTTGCCCTGGGGACAATACTTCCCTCATTCCATTTTATATTAATGATTTTATTAAATCTCTCAACTCTTGGAGCATAAGACTTGCCTCCAACATTAAATTTCCTGGTGCTTTTTTTCTTCCCTGGTTGTACATTTTGTATCTTTTTACTCTTCTTGGTCTTTTTCATTGTAAATCTGTGTAAGAGTGATCACTAATAGCTTCATAACTCAGTCAATGCTACTGAGTTGGTTCTATACTCCACATGTAGTCTTATGTTTAATGTCTTATGTAGACATTAAATCTAATTACTTCAAACCTCCTCTGCTAATAAAATCAGTTCAAAACCACTAAAATTTAGCATTAGGAAGATTCTTATGACAAGGGCAAAAACTTCTAAAATAATAAACAAAAATTAAAAATCCATTTGTCCCAGGTATGAGACCTAGGATTTCAGCATTTTTGTTGATAATAAGTGATTAGGAGTGGCACAGCCAGTTCTGTGACTTCTTACTGCTGAAATTGTGCTGTTTCACTAATTGTCCAGGTTCTTGAGGAACCATCTGGAGCTAGGGAAGTGCAGGCTGCATTGGAGCAATTAGTGAAGCTGGACCACCTGGGTCCTGCTGCTCAGGCTGATTGGAAATTCCATCAGAATCATCCAAGGCTGTTGCTTGCAGCAGTTTGTAGTCTTTAGTTGGTTTAAAATCTCCTGGGACATATATAGTGTAGGGAGTGAAAGTAAAGGAAGAAGTTTAGGGGAAATTTTTATATTGGGTGTACATTTGAAACATCTAGGCCCGAAGTGCTGGTAGTTTGGTGAAGGGAATTCTCAGACCAAGAGACAGAGAAAGATCCCACCTTAAGAAATCAGCAGGTTTGGAAAACCAAAAATACTTATCTAGAATTCATAGGACCTGTAAGAGGTAGATATAAGTTGACTCCTTGAAGCTTACATGATTTTTTAAGTTCATAAAAAGAGATAAAGTTTTAGATGTATTTATGTAACCATTGTTTGCAATCTTTAATAAAATCCACATTGTAGAAAGGGTAGTAGACTCACAACTTTAGTCACAGTAAAAGCTTGGGGACCCAAAAAGATAATTGTGAGTTAAAAGCATTAGCATTCTCTCCGGAGCGTAGATATATAGAATGGACAAAGATTTTTTACGGTGATGGAGAAGCACTTTTAAGTCTATTTTTAGAAAATAACCAAAGGAAATTTACAATCCTGATAATAGTAATCAGTGCTTTACAAATTTATCAGAAGTCTATTGATAGATGTTGAAAGTTTAAACATCAAAACTTTTACTATAACAATAGCATAGGAAGAAGGAAAGAATATGAAACTTATTTTTCATATACTTAAAATAATTTTCATAAACACTTACAACTTGTATTTACATAGCTTAGAGCATTTTCTTAGACTCTTAGAATTTACATTGTTCATTTAAATCCAACAAAACTCAAATACCAGTTAAATGCAGATGACAACAATGTATTGTAATCAAGCTGCTTACTGGTCTACTGATATTTCAGGGCTGCAGAACAGACTCAAGAGCTGAACTGCAACCCAGAATCAGAATGTTACAGAGTTTTTAAACTTGAAAACTACAAATATCTGTGCCAACTTACACTTACATTTTCTACCAATCAGGATTTGGGGATAAGGGTTTTGCGTATGTGGTTTATCTATGTCAATTGATACAGAATGTAGGTTTTATAGTCCAGGCAATCAAATCCATTTCTTTCTGGTCAAGAACTGTCATGTTTTGGGGAACAAAGTATGAGTAACAGAAGTTGTGGTTAGAAACTGTCATTATGCTTTGTAACAGTCAAGTTTTGGGGAGCAAACAATGACTATCAGAAACTGCTCAAGAACAGCTACTATATTTTGGAAAAGTTATTATGATTTGGGGAACAAACAATGAATAACAGAAGCCATGCAGCTACTGGGGAGTCTCCAGCCTCCATAGGATCTGAAAGGAGAACTTACTTTCACCCTATAATTACAGTGCAGTCTGACAACAAAATGGCAATACTTAGGACAAATTTCTTTTGCTTGTTTCTAAATATCTTTTGCTTGTTTGTAACAATATAAACTTTATAACTACTTTCTTTCCATTCATTTACAGGTAATTGGTTACTGAGATCAGTCATTAAAAAATGAAATCCTTTAAATAAAGGAATAATAATAGTTTTGTTGTCTTGTGAATTTATCTCCTTTCAGAATCTGTTAACAAGTAAGTAAAATGTCTTTCTCAGCTGTGAACCTAGTCCCTCTTGCAAAGTGAGACCTGAGGCCTGACTTTCTTAACATATGAATAGAACTGAGAAGGCAATTGAAATCTTGGCGAAGGAGCTGGGTACTTGATGCTATTAAAGCTAGTCAGTCAATATCATCTAGGAAGAATAAATTATAGTGGGAAATATAATCTAATGTCCTATGCATCAATTAAAATGACAGAGACTTACTCATTATCTAGATGGTTGTCCTAGGCTCCCATGGATCATTTGCTTGTCGGGTGGCAGAAGTTTTGATTATAGATAAAAGGAAGACCATAGGTAAAGGCAGGGACATTTGGGAGAGCCCATAGTGGACATGACCAGACTGATCTAGGCCCTGTGGGGAAACATAGAGGGGAAGGGAAAAGGGAGAGAATGGGGTGTAGTATTCAGGAATCCAAAGGCACCAAAGGAGCAGGTAACCAAAATGTCTAGATTAAATAGGGAAGGGTAGCCCAATGCCTGGGCTGGAAAGTTCAGGGTAGAGGGCAAGGTATGCAAACCATACCCTGTAACAGGTATGGAATGAGGGGTACTAGGAGAACCTGGAGGTCAGGGTTACTTTGATAGGTTAAATAGGTTGAAACACAACAATGGGAATTGGAACTTGAAACAATGGAAAATAAAACAGGCTTTAAAGAGACTGCTTACCTGGAATTTTAGTATTCCTCCTGAATAGAAATTTTGGTAAGGAACTTCTACTACCTTACTTTAGGGAGCAGTTTTCACCATGAACTAAGGACTATAGTATTTACATATGTTCATGGAGAATAAACTGGTGCCATATATTAAATTGCTCTATAATTGTGTTGTACCATTGTGGTATGCAAATATTGATATTATTTATTAAAACTCCCTCTCATTCTGATCTGGAATAAATGTCATATAGGAAGGGTTCATCCCTCACTAACTAATTTACTTCTCAGAGAGCTGTTCAATATTGGCTAATTCCTCACATTTGAATCACTATAGAGCTTGAGTGACTCATTAAAATGACTGATCAGAATAAAGGTGCCTTCTTGCTAGATGCTCCTTTCATTTTAACAAGCAATTAAGATCAATTATGTAGCCATCAATTTGAAGTAGCCATCAGTTTGACAACTGAAATTTTCTGTAACTATCGTAATTGTCTTTGCTCTTGTTTTAGCCATCCTTCATAACCTTCAACATCATTTTAATGATATTTTTCTGAAACACATATAAACGATAAATGATTGAAATAACACAAATTAAGGAAAATTTACATTATATTCTAAAATGTGTATGCCTGAGGGGGGGGGGAAATAAAGAAAACACAATTTCTATTAGGAAACTCATTCTGGCAACACACAAAAAATCATATGAAGTAAATATCTAAAGGCATGAGGAAATATACCCTTGGATGGATAATCAGTGATCAAGATCAAGTAAAGACACAAATGTTTGTGTTTATTATGGAAATCAGCAAAGACAATGATTTGAAGGATTAATGTATCAGTATTTAAAATGAAGTCTGTGAAGTTGACAATCAGAAAATTTTAATTTGTGCAATAGCCATAGTAATTATTAAATGCATAAAAGCCCAAATTCATAGAATTACATGGCAAAAATTAAAAAAAATTAACCTCTACAGATAGTCTTATAGAATCTCTATTCATTGTATCACTCTTTGCACACTCATTGCCATTATATGCCTTTCTGATATCATGAAGTACCTTAGCTTTTTAGTCTATGATGCTCAATTTTGTCTTATTCCTCTTCTCACTTTCAGAAAGGCTACTTATTTATTTCACCTATTCAATATGGATAATGTTAACATATACATATGTGTACATACAAGCATAGCATTTACCCTGGTATCTGTTCCCCAGATACAAAAACATCGTTCCATGTTAAATTCTGCTATTCCTATGCTTTACATATTTTACATAAACATTTGTATAGCTAATGTTTTAAAAAAATTCTAATTATAATGATACTGTTATATTTTAAGTTAAAGGTATTTATGCCATCAAATACCTAGTTAATCTTAAAAATCTAAATGATATATAACAAGAGTGGGGCTTACTTTTAGCAGAAACCTCACTAGCAGCTATGTCATAGCCATGCATTACATGCTCTTATTTATATATTTTGTCTTATGTTCTCTCTCCTACCATAAAATAAAAGGAAATGATATTCACTAAATGCCAAATCTTGTGGAAATAAAAAGGTTCTAATTTGACTTCTGTGGCTTATTATCCTTGGACATTGATTACTTCATTCTTTCTTTCCCAGTATTGTGTTTCAAGCATAATAGATTGCTGAGTTAATATTCTGCATCTTTTCAATGACACATAAACCATGTCTTTCCATTGCAAAGTCATACAAATGTGTTTGTGACCTCATTTTATTGCTTAGTGCCTTTATCATGCAATTTTCTGACAGTCTTTTTTTTTTTTTGGTGGACAAAGAAAGAAGCTAATGAATTTTTTTAGATAAAATAATCAATGTCAAAAGCTTTAACTAGAACTTAGATACAGAGTGGTACTTACCAAGCATGATCATGGATTAATTAATAGCAAGTCAAATCAAATTCACATTGTTCCATGATTTTGACAGGGTTCATTTTTCACTAAAATGATGGATGAAGGGAAAATTATAGAAAAGTAATATATGACCTGCATTAAGAGATGTTATAAAACTTCTCATAAAATTTTTGTCACAGTGATACAGATTTAGGGCTTACATATTAGTAAAATTATCTAAACTCATAATGCCAAATTAAATAAAACTTACTTCAAAGATTGAGAATAAATGTAAAAACCATGGAAAAATAGTCATCCATGCTTGAGAAACTGAAACTGCAAACTAATAATAAAGTGGATTTGGATGATGCAAGAACCACAGATAAATTTTCTTATCCTTTATGTGTGGTTATTAAGTGACTCAAATTTCATTAAGGACCTTTTGATCTGTATTCCATTGCTTAAATTGTTGAGAACTTTATTGAAAATAACATGGCAAATATTTTAACACAGAAATTACCATAAAGCATGTATGATGGAATACTAAATCTTATTACATAAAATAACACATAATTTACAGAGACAGTGTGGTATAGTGAATAAGTGAATTGGATGAAAATTGATTTAATGCCCCAACAACACCATTCATTATCATTGAGAAAGTGACTTAAACATTTTACCTTTATATCATAATCTATAAAATAAACTGGGAATTATTAGTTCTTAAGTCACTTCCTTGTAAGGAGAATCCAGTAGTTAATACTGGCAAACATTTTTGTTTTAAACAGCATTGGTACACAATAAGCAGTTGCAATAATTTCTCTTCATTATAATTTTGGCAGGATTAAGAATCATCTGAGGTATGGGTATATCTATAAGGACATTTTTATAGAAGATTACCTGATGTGAGAAAATTCTGAGTATTGCTGATGTCATAGCATGGGTTACAATCCTGAAAAGAACACAACAAAAAGTCAGATAAATATGGCTATTTAATGATTCTTGATTATTTGGACCACAGTGGTGTGCCTATTCTTGCTATTATTTGACAATAATGTGCTCAAACTTTTAAATAGAGCAACAAGAAAAGAGAATTAAATAAAAGGAATACAATTAAGATGAACAAAGTTAAATTTGCTTCATTTGTAAATGGTATGAATTTATCCTAAAGTACTCTAAAGACTATAGCACAAAACTTTAAGAACTGTTGAATATTTTCAGCAAAATAGAAAAACAAAAAAAAACGACATACAAAACTGATAGCTTTCATAAATGTAAATAACAAATATATTGAGACTGAGTTAAAGAAAAAGAAAATCATATTAAGAGTAGTTTCAAAGATAAATTAAAAAATATATTGTAAAAAATAGTCATAGAAACAAAAATGATGCACTGATTTAAAACAATTTCCATCAAATTCCCAATGTTTTTATAGCAATAGAAAAAAGAGTACTAAAGACTCCAAATTCCCAAGGTAGTTTTAAATATAAATGGATCATAATACCAGATTTCAAACTCTATTACAGAATTTTAGTAAGAAAGACATCAGAGCACACAGACCTATAGAGCAATGCAATATAATATAGGACACAGAAATAAGTCCTCAAAGCAATAGTTACCCTTTATGAAGGAATGAAAACGTACAATAGAAATAAAAGAAAGATTCTTCAATAAGTGATGATGGCAATACTGAGTCTTTACTTGTGAAAGTAATAAAAGCAAATCCAGATTTCTGATCCTGCACAAAAGTAAATTCAAAGAAGATGAAAGACATTAATGAAAAGCTAATACTTTAAAATAACAAGAACATATCATATGTAAATGTTGTCAAGAGAGAAGCAGAGGCAAATAACCTTCAGGAAAGGGTTCTAATACAATAGAACATAGCCCCAGAAGTTGTTAAATTGGATACATAAAATTAAAAAACTTTTGCACAGCAAAGCAAAAAAGAAATTAATAAAGTGAAGAAGCAGCCTACAAAACAGGAAAAATTATATATATTTATATATACATATAGTTTATATATAAAACAGATATCATATATATATATGATATCTGACAAGAAAAATATAAAGAACCACAAAAATAAAACACAAAATAAACACAAAACTTTCAAAGAATAAAATGAACTTATGATGTACATTATATTCATAAGTTGTAGGGTGTCAGAATAACTATCATATAAATAAAGAAATATTGGAGATAGCATATGGTACAAGGTAAGTGTTATTTTCTTTACTCTGTAGGCTTAGAAGCCTGGCCAGGGTAGAAATATATTGGATTATTGTGATATATTTACATATATCTTTCTCACTTCCTCTGTTAAGGCTTAAAGGTATGTACTGAAAGTGTGTCTGCATTCCATGATCACACACACCTAGGATGTCTTTGGATGTGATCCCTTTACAGAGCAGACATCTGGCTGGATGAAAATTCCTGTACATTTGGTGAGTCCACATTCTACATAGACCTTTATTGTTGTTGTTGTTGTTGTTGTTTCACTCATTTAAATTCCAAATGTTGCCCCCTTTCCTGGTCTCCCCTCCAACAGTTCTTCACACCATCACCCCTCCTCTTTGCCTCTGAGAGGGTACTACCCCGAGCACTCCCCAACCCCCACTCCCCTCACCCAACCACCCACTCCCAGCTCAGTCCCACCACATTCCCTTTCCCTGGGTCATCAAGTCTCTACAAGATTAGGCACATTTTCTCCCACTGAAGTTCCCAGCATAAGACATTTAGTTTCGAAAATGAATCATGATTTATAATTAATTATTCTCCCTATAGACACAAGATAAAAATTCAAGGACTTTACAAAGATTTTCTTCATGTATCATAAATTTTGTTTCATATAAAGACGTTCTGTGATAATATGAATACATCTGGCCAATGATGTTTTTTAATGAAAAAATAGTAAACATATTTTCTTGTACACAACAAAAAAAATTAAATAGCAAATGTAGACAATGATGGAGGAAAAAAATGAATCTTCATGCACTGCTGGTGAAAAGATAAAATGGTAGATGTACTATGGAAATAAACTGAAGTTTCCTCAATTTACCATCTATACAGCTATGACTGTCAGTCTTTGATATATATGTGTGATAGCTAGTCTCTATAATCAACTTGACTACGCATGGAATCAATTAAAACCAAAGGAACTAGGCACACCTGTGAAAACCTTTCTTGATTTGATTATTTAAGATGAGAGATGAGAAAGCTCAACCTAAACCTGGGGCATAATTCTGCTGGCAAACTACATAAAAGGCCAAAGAAGAAAGAATCTTTGAATTTTTTTGCTTTTTGCCTGCTTCCCCTCACTCTCACTGGCAAGTTCATGTGTCCTGCTGCAGATGCATTGCTTTTTTCTTTTTTTTTTTTTACAGTGAGAATATTGAGAATGACTCATTACAAACAAAATATATTTATGTATAAAATCCTCTGCTATGCAAAAGGTCCCTTTCATCCTCCTGCAGCTAGAGTGATCAAAATCATCTAGAGTTCCCATGTGGCCTCAGAACCAACACTGGGATGCACGGAAGCTGATGAGTCTGAGTAGCACATGCTATAGTTAGTACGTGATGACATGGCTTCCTCTTGCCCAATTCATGGCTAGTGAAGTATAACAGTGAGCCCCGTGCATACTGTTTTGTTTTCAGTGCCACCTCAGGCAGGTGAATCTTGAAGACAGCAGCTTTCTTGCTATTCTTACAGACAAATGGAGCCGAAAATTTATGACTTGCCCTGAGAGCCATTATCTGGGTCCAGAGACTGAGAATTTTTTAAATGTCCTAGACGATGAAGATGACTACCCTCTGTGGAGGACACTTCCCATGAGCACTCATGTGGGTGTGTGCCATGCCTCATCCTATCCACTTGCTGTGAAGGCTTTCCCTCTTCCTATAGTCTCACAGTTATACCACAGCCTCCTTGGAGGACACCCATACCCATAGCTGCTATGTGAGCTTACATCCAGAGTTCCTTGGGGCCCTGATTACTCAGCATTAAGGTAATGGAAATGAGACCAGACTGAAAACAAAACTACTCTCTGAAACCCAGAGTAGCTGCCTAGCCGAAAGCACCTCCCTTCAGCCCAAGGCTTCGTCTAATATTGACGAATAATATGGGTGACTGATCTTGACTGCCCTTGTAAACACAGATCACCTCTGTCCCCCAGACTACTACTGCCCAGAGGGGCCAGCTAGTGGGAGGGGAAGCAGCTACTGCCATGTCATGCCTTGAGTACATAAAGTCCAAGGCCCCTAGAGGACAGTGACTATGAAAGGCCATTGGGATATCCTTTATTCTTCACCAGAGAGAGCCCATGAGGAGTGGGCTCCCTGGTCTCTTTAGAAATGACTCATTCGTTTGTCTTCGGTGCAGCTTTAGCATGCAGACTGCTGGCCAGGCCAGATCAGCCATCTTATTAAGAAGGAACTTGAGCTGGCCTAGGTGCCCCTCTTAAAGAAGGGTTAGTTCAGGGAATGATTAGCTCACATGTGGGCGTGGGTGTGGGTTCTTGAATCTTGTTGGGCTGTTGTGATTCCCATGGCTCCAAAGAGACTGGAGCATAGGAATCTTGATTCAGTTTACTCCACACATGGCACTGGGCAGACGCTACAGGGTCCTGTCCGGTGGGGGGAATTCTAAATCAGTCTGGTAGTTCTGTTGGGGGTGCAGAGCTCTTGTATTTGGGATCCCTGGGCCAGGAGGTGACCAGGGACCGATTGTTCTCAAGCCCTTGGGCTCTCAGACACCGCTGAGAGGCCGAGGAAGGACCGAGTCTGGGGGCATGTGAGTGTGTGACTGCCGACCCACAGCAGAGAGAAACGAGGGGGAGGGACTCAGTTACTGTACTGGATTAGCAGACTCGGTGGTCTGGCTAGCTTGCTTAAAGATGTGGGTCCCTGTGGCTGCAATGCAGAGAGGTCCTCCATGTGGGAAGTTAGACACAGTGGCTGTGTAGGCACAGCATTAAAGGCATTCTCTGCATTTTCCCACAGCAGGCCCCAAAGACACGAAAAGGTCCATGGTTCCAAAAGGGTTTATTTTCATGGTGGATGTAGATAGATCTTGCAGTACCTCTGTGAAACTCAGGGCAGACCTAAATTAAATAGGGAGGGAAGACCAGGAAGAGTCTGGGGAAGAATGTTTAATTGACACAGCCCTCTGGCCTTCATTAGTATGTAAATCTCTCTAGGGCCTGAGGCCTGTAGTCACACCCTCTCTAGCCAAAGGTGTCTGTAAGATGCAGGCTAATGGAGGTGTAGACTGCATGTGGGAGTCTGGAATCTGGGAGCATGGGGAGATATATGCCATCCCTCACCAGGCAATAGTCCACCTGTTAGGTCTCCAGCTATCTCAAACCAAGTGCTCTACCAGAGAAACCAAATCATCCCTTTGTGGCCCCATAGGTTAGTAGTTTCAAAGTACCTGTATCTATTCTTGTCTGACTTCCCACACAGTGGAAACAAGAGTCTCATTAAAACACCCTTCCTACAAAGAGTAAAACAACACAAATTAACTAGGTCTAGTGGATGCTACCTGCTGTGTTGTGTGATTCTGACACTGCCTTTCTTTAAGACAGAAGAGACTCAGTATTCTGTGCAAATGCTCTTGGTGTATGCACCAGGGTGGGTGAGAAGCTGCCTGCTGTTTTAGAAGTCCGGGCCCTCTAGCACCCAGCCTCAGAAGGCTCCCAGATTTAGAGGGCAGGTCTTGCTGTGGAAGTCAAGCTGGTATCAGGAGGCCTTGTAGATGCAGGGACTATCTGTAAAAGTCTCTAGTCAACTCCTTGTTCCTAAAACATTCTCTTCTTCTCTCATCCATTTGGCCCTGCCCACTCATAAAAGCTTTCCATTCTACAGAAGGTACCTAGAGGCTAAGAAAGCATCAGCATCCGAGGGATCAGAGAGCCTCAGAGTGGCTGTGAAATATGCTTATGCTGCATGATAACAAGGCCTAGTAACCAGTCCCAGAGTCCTGAGTCCATTGGAGGCAGGAGAGAGCAGTGAGAACATCCACTATGGCTTAGAGTGGCCCAGAGTCACAGGCCTGGATTTGCATGTGGTCTTCTCAAACTTGCTTCTCGTCAAGGGTTCCTGCCTTGAGCACAGACTTAAGGTCTTCCACTGGGCACAGCTAGAGTCAGTCTTAGGGTCTTGAGAAATACTCCCCTTAGATGCTCTTGAGTTGTCTCCAGCAACTACAAGGTGTTTAGGACAAATGACATGATGACACTGGTGGACAAAGCAGTCACAGAGTTCCCAAGAGCTTTGTCAAACAGGCTGAGGCTAGAATTCTGAACCCCAGCCCCAGCAGCCCTGGGTGTGGGTATCCTCAGTGGGCCTGGCTGAGACAGAACATAGGATCTGAGGACCTGGCATGCCAGGCTCCTCCTGTCAGCTGTCCAGGTAGCTGTGCCATAGCTAGTTCTGGCCTCCTCAAAGTTACTGATGCTGGTACTGCACATTCAGTCAGCATAGGCTGGGTTGTTATCGAAAATGCAGCCTGTAGCCCTGTTATAGCCACACAGAATGATAAAGTGGCCCTGGTAGTCGGGGGGTGTGGCAGAAGCAGCAGTGGCCACTGAGAGTGAAGCAGCAGTACTTGACAGGGCTGGGGCACAGGTCACAGTGTAGCACCCTGGAGTTCATCAACACAATAGCCATGTGGCACTGGGCTGGGTGTGCTTGGATGCCCTGCACACTCACTGTACATTTCTCCACTTGGACCTTGCAGGCCTTGTCTTGTGCCAAGGCTAGTTCACTCGGGTCTCCTCCATGTCAAAGTGCTTCCTATAGAAGGACTGGTTCGTGTAACCCTTGTCAACACCCAGAGTCTGGGTACGGAAGCCGTGTCTCACACCAAAGTGGCACATCAGGTAGGCCAGGTCGATGGTCCAGATGCTCCTGGTCAGCTGCAGCTCCTGCAGGGCATTTTTCAAACTCCCCATCGTCTAGCTGGCCCAGGTACTGAAGCACTATCCTAGAGCAGACTAGGCCGCAGTCCCAGTGGTACAGCTGCTGGATGATGGACACAGGCAGCTTCACAAAGTCCCGGGCTTGAAAGGTGCCCTGCTACCTCTGCCCTCTGTCCTCATGACCTAGGTGGCACAGGGCACTCATGGCCCCAGCCTGCAGCTGATTGTGTGTATGTATATATATAGTTAATGTGTTCATAGTATAATAAATAGTTTGAGTTAAGAGTCTTGGAAATATTTAACTCAAATTGTAATAAGCCACAGTCTATTTATTAGAAAAAACTTCAGTAATTCAGTATAAGTAATGCACTATCATAAGAAATACAAGGATCAATTGTACTAATTTGAAACACATAATTAAAATGTAAGTATAAAAAGAATATTTTTATGCTTTTTATGCTTTATATTTCTATAATTTTCTTTCTCTTATTGCAAGACATACCTACTAAAAAAAGCAATAAGTACATGATAAACTATATTGCATAAAATACAAAATAATTTCTGTCTATTATGAATTGAGCCATAATGAACATGGTTGAGCAAGTGTCTCCAAGGTAGGATGTAGAGTCAATTGTGATATAGCTACATCTTGATATAGATTGATTCCCAGGTTCCTTACACACCATCATACTGATTTCAATAGTGTTAGCACAAGTTTGCACACATACCAGCAATCGGGAAGTGTTCTTACTCCACATCTCTCCAGCACTCTCCAGAGTTATTGATTTAGGCCATTTGAACTTGGATATGATAAAATCTCAAAGTAGTTTTGATTTACAGTTTCTTGATGACTAAGGATGTTGAACATTTTTATTTGCTTGTCAATCATTTGTGTTTCCTTTTTTGAGTATTTTCTTATAGATATGTACCCTATTTTGAATTGGGTTATTTGTTTTCTTCATGTCAATTTTTAAAACTCTTTATGTATTTTATTAGCCCTCTATCAGATTTGTAGTGGGTAAAAATCTTTTTCCAAACTGTACTCTGCCACTTTGTCCAAATGATGGTGTACTTTATCGTACAAAAGCTTTTCAGTTTCACGATGTCATATTTTAACTGAATAGAACAGCAAAATTATTCCTGATACTCTGCCATACTCGAAGATCAATGCTTTGCTCAGTCATAACCAGAGGAGCTTCCTTCTGCAGTATTTTGAAATAAATACAGAGACCTCCAGCTGGACAAGGTGCAGAGAAAAAAGATTTTGGAACATTCAGTCTTAAATGGGATCTTTCCATTGATTCTCTCCCTTTACAATTTAGATACCACTGTAGAAGAGACTATAGAAATAATGTAAAAGCCAGAGGATGTGGAGAACACCAAAGAGACAAGGCCTTCTAAGCACAGTAGGACCAATAGACACATGAACTCACAGAGACTGACAGTATGTGCAAGACCTGAACAGGTCTACACCAGATAAAATTCAAACACTGAGAGTAAAAGAGGACACAAGCCTCCATCCTTAACCAAGAGAATATCTCCAATTCATAACCATTTGTATGTGAAAAGTTAGTTTTCTCCAACAGAATATCATTAGGTACACAACAAGCTTAAGGCCGAATCCTGCAGTCAACAAATACCAAACTCAATGGAGTTATTTTGTCTCATAATGCTTTGTCTGGGCATTTAAAAAAATTACCTTCATTTATTTTTTTCTTCCCCTACAGGTCTTTTGCTTATATATGTTGTTGTTTCCAGTTTTGAAATTTTAGAGTATCTCTATGTATGTCAAAGTGTGTACCTTTTGAGCCTATACATATTTCCTGTGATTTTTTGGGGGTATTTTTACTGAATTTTTTGTCCTACACAAGTCTGTTTATTTTTATATTATTATTAATTATTATTACTATTATTGAAATGGCTGTTTCTTTTCTAGTGACAAAAAGTAAGAAATAATATGGATTTGAGTGAGTGGGTGGTAGGGGGATATGAGATATGGGAGAGTTGCAAACAAAGACAGAAAAAATCTGTTTTCAATTAAAAATAAAAGCATTTAAAATTATAAAGATTGAAAAAACTTAAAAATTTTAAGTTACAAAACTTTAGCTATTATAAAAAGTGACAAATTAAAATCTATGCTTTGTTTTCTGTCAAAGAATGTTGTTTTTCTTTTTTTCTTTTCATCTTCTTCTTTTCAAGACAGGGTCTCTCTGAATAGCCTTTGATGTTCTAGAACTCACTTTGTAGATGAGACTACAAAAAAGAATCACATACAGGATAAAGAGGTTCAAGGATTTGTTTTTGTCTTGCTAGCTTCTGGACTTCCTTTACTCCAATCTCTTCTCCTCTCCTCTCCTCTCCTCTCCTCTCCTCTCCTCTCCTCTCCTCTCCCCTCCCCTCCCCTCCCCTCCCCTCCCCT
>NW_021604640.1:2267797-2289518 GCF_004785775.1 Grammomys surdaster | reverse complement strand
TCTCCCCTTCCCCTTCTCTCTCTGTTGCTATATCTCTAATGCAAATTATATTCCATCTATATAAGGAAAGCATACTATTTTTTTTTTTTAATTTTACAAGCATCACAGTTCACAGTTAAATTTCTTTGGGGGTCTAGAAAGAAACTAATTGGTTAAGAGCATTGGCCGATCTCCAGTAACTACATGGCTCTTGATAATACCCTGCAGCACAGTTCGAAGAGATCTGATGCCCTCTTTTGGACTTTACAGTCATCAGGCACAATATGATGCACAGACATACATAAAGGAAAGTACTCATAAATGTAATTTTTTCTTAAAGAGAGGTTGTCTTGGGCTTAAGAAGATATTGAAGTTTGAAATTTAGGAGTGTTAAGATTATAAACAACTATAAATAAATTTAAGTAAATGCATTTTTAAGTTATGAGATGTTTCTACCCTATATGGTAGCCAAGAGACCAAGGAACATGACAGTTTGAATGAAGAGTGTCTTTTATAAGCTCATGTAGTTCAGCATTTGGTGTCTAGTTGGTAGAATTTTTCTGGAAGTTACAAAACATTTAAGAGGCACAATCATGATGAACAAAGTTCAAAACAGAGGGCAAGCATTAAGTATTCCATAACCAAATGGTATCTTTTGTAGAAATGGCATGACTAATCTTAATGAAGTCCAACTAATCAATTATTTCTTTCATTGATTTTGTCAGTGGAAATATAAGCAGGTACTAGAGTCACAGCTCCTCCTTGCTGTAGGCAGCAATCCCAGCAGCTCCCTTAGCATTCTAATAACCTTAATTCTGTTGAAGCTGGATTCTTGACTTGGACAAAGAAAAGAAATTTATGAAAAGACAGGATGAAGCAAAATTGGAGTTTTTTAAAAGATAATTTAAACATGTATTTTCAACATAAAAATTAAGAAAATGGAGTAGTCACTTAGGAAGAAAATATGACACACCAGGCAGAATGATGTAGGCTTCATAAAGATTCAGAAATCTTTCTTTCCAGTAGCTATATATACTGTTGGTAAATGAATTTACATTTTCAAGTTACTAAGGAACACCAATATCACTATAGGTTATTGTTTATGTACCAGATAGGATTGTAGCTATTAATGTAAAAGACTGGATCATAATATTTTTGTGGAATATCTTGATGTTTTATTGTAAAGCAAATGTTTATCTTGCTTTTGAGATTTCTAGAAAATGTGTAAGCAAGGAACAAAGTTATACTTAAAGCTCAAATAGGGGTTTTCAGTGGCTATCCTACATTCTTGCCTGCATGGTGGGTAATCTGAATTATACTCATAATTGTGATGAAATTGCTTTATACATTCACCATCTCATCAGCACCTACGATATATTTTGAATTAATATGTGTGATAGGTGTAAGTTGTGTGTTTAGATATACGTTATTTTGCAGATGCACATTCAATTCCTTTTTATCAGTATTTGCTTAAATTTTTAGAAATTAAACACTTGAGTTTGTCAGTATTTGTTTAAATTTGTTTAGTAATTAAAAGTCGAGTTGATAATTCTGCAAAATTACTCTGTTTCTCTGTGCAGAAAATTTCAGTTTGTCAATTGATTTAATGTCTGATGGTGTGAATTCCAAGTTCTGAAGCAAGAGGTGCATGAGAGTTACATCAGGCCAGGATTATATCAGGCCATTGTGGATAATGGTCAGAGCCACACAGAGATAAAACACATTTTATTCACCAATATACAAAATACTAAAGCAGGCAGATGCTGGTTGGCACCCAGACACATACCAACATACATGGGCCACACATAGGCAGTCACAGGCTCATAGGAAGGTTGACACCCAAGCCACATATAGTCAGGCTGACAAAGGCAAAAAACACTTGCATCTGTCCTCAAGACAAATTTATACACACTCAAGATTTCACCATTGATTAACTTTGAGTTTCCTGAGTATCTGTTGGCAATCACTTTGTTGTGACTGATAGTGCCCTGGAAGTTCAGCTTTAGCCCATGCTTGGTATTAGTATTAACACCAGTTTTTCTAAAAAATAAACTGTCTCTTATCACCCTTTGTTTAATACCTTATACTTTTAATGATAATGTCTTTATTGTCTTTATTACATTATCCTAAAATTTAAGCTATTTTGTCAGTGACACCTTGATCTTTTTTACATTACCTTTGAAATCTTCTTAAATCTTAATATGATTCTTTTTTTTCAGTCGACCCATAACATTTTTATTATAATGCTAAATTACTTTAGAAACTGTTTAATCAACTGTTTTATTATGAATATTCTTTTAGCAGCCAAGCATAACAAAATTAGACACTCTACCTTTCTTATGCCATGTAAGTATTGATCTAGGTTCTCTACATTTACTCCAGTGGTACTTATGTGGTGAAGGGCTTCTTGTTACTATCTGAAATAGGAACATATTTGGGTTCTATAGATTGATGTTGATACCACAGTGTGTGGGAAAGAGTTATCTATTTAACGTTTTTTTCTTCATCAGCTCTACTGACATTGTAGATAGTGATAAATTTGATGAAATATAGTAAAAGACCTAATTCTCTACTGTGTCATCTTTGACATTGCCTCATGAAAAGGACTTATACCTTAGGATTGTTCCTCACATGTTGTTCACTAAAACTCTTGTTTTCCCTTCTTTTCACTTTTCAGAATATTCTTGCATACATTCATATACATTTTCATTTATACATGCACACACATGCACACACATACACACACACACACACACACACACTGCCATTTTTGTTATCCTTTGTGCTAGGAAAAGTGTGGTGGGTGACATAATATATTAAGAACAAAAGCTACAAAATCAATGAAATTGATAGTCCCTTATGCAGTGCAATGTTACTATTCCTTTACTCTAATGTTTTGTCCAGTTTGGATTTAAAGTATGTGGAGCATTAAGGAATTTGGTCCTTTACAAATAATAAACAACTCTGCCAAATTATACTGAGAAAAATATTATGAGCCATATAAAGGCTTATAAAACGAAATCATTCAAATTAGTAACAATAGATGGAAAGCAATTATGGAAAACTACAGAATATCGTTTAGTTGCTTCCCTCTGCATGGTCTTGAGCTGTAACCATGTTTTCACCTCCTCTGAAAAACTGAGATGGCTATAGAAGAGGCAATAGGGTATTTTTCAAAAGCTACAGTGTTGTTAATATTAGAAGGACAGGAAAGAATAATGAGTGTTTTTATAATGCATATGGTGTTTTGCCAACATATATGTATGTCTCTTCATCATTTTTCCAGGGCTTGAACAGGACAGAAGATATCATCAAATCTCCCAGGTCTTGGGTTACAGGTGATTCTGAGTCATCATGTGGCTGCTGGGAATCAAACCTAAGTCCTATGGAGGAACAGGCCCAGCTCCATAAAGGATCTTCTTTTATAAATTCTGAGTAAATTGTTAAATGTTTTAAATCAAGCCTCAGAGAAAAATAAGCTTCCTTCAAGAAATATAACATATTAAAATTAGAGATTAAAATTAGAGATATGTACAGCAAAAGATAACTAGAAGAGACCAAGCAGTAACTGTATTATAGTTAGTAATTATATAATTTATATAAGATTTTATAAGAATGGTTTCTTACTTATTACATATTTTCCAATGGTAACTGAAGCAATTTTTTAACCAACACTCTTTGTCAGTGAAATAGTGAATACAAATTGAATTGGTCCTTAGCACTTGTTTAATGATTGTTGGAGGTGATGCACATGTAGCAGACAACCACATATACATATGAAAAGTACATTTACCTAGTTGTAGTGGAACTTAGAGCTAAGTCCTCCTTGAGGAAGATGCAGTTGAAATGCATTTTAAAGGTTTAATAATAATAATTATATCAATAGCAGTGGAGAAACTGTTCCAGGTAAAAGAAACAATTTTAGCAATGGTACACTTTAGCCTTATGAAGTAAACTTAGGAAATGCTGAGAGAGGAGAAAAAGATTTTATCATGAACATAAGGAGGTAAGAAACTTGGTACTGGTTAGATGACTTAAAGTGCTTGTTGCACCACCATAATTAAGGACCTAGGCTTGGATCCTTTCCCCCTAATAAAAGTAGTAGAACATTCCTATAACCCTAGTGCTAAGAGGTAAGAGGCTCAGGACTCAAAGCGAGGGACCTTAGATGAAATTCCCTACAGTGCAAAGAGCGAACTTGTAGAGTTGATCTCCATTAGAAAGATAGGATATTAAGTGGAGAGATGGGGTTGTCATCCCACAGTCAAAAACTCTGACCCAGAATTGTTCCTGTTTGAAAGAACTGCAGGGAAAGAAATGGAGAAGAGCCTGAGAAAAAGGAGGTCCAGTGACTGACCCAGTGAATTGAGATCCAGCTCAAGGGGAGGCCCAGAGGCCTGACACTGTTACTGATGATGTGGTGTACTTGCAGACAGGAACCTAGTATGGCTGCCCTCCGAGAGGCCCAACAAGTAGCTGACAGAGTCAGATGTAAATACTTACACCCAATCGTTGGACAGAAGCTGCTGACCCTTGTGGTTGAATTAGGGAAAACTGGAAGAAGCTGAGGATGAGGGCAACCCTGTAGGAGGATCAGCAGACTCAATTAACCTGGACCCCCAAGATCTCTCAAACTCTAAGCCACCAACCCGACAGCATACACCAGCTAATATGAGGCCCCCAACACATATACCACAGAAGACTGCCTGGTCTTGGCTCAGTCAGAGAAGATGCACCTAATTGTGGAGAGACTTGAGGCTCCAGGGAGTGGGAAGATCTAGTGGGGTGGGGGACTTCCTCTTAGAAACTGGGGGCCAGTTATGGGATGAGGAACAATCATAGGGAAGACCAGGATGGAGATAATGACTAGACTGTAAAAAAGATTTAATAAATAATAATAATAATAATAATAATAATAATAATAATAATAATAAAAAGATGGAACCGGTATGGGCTCAGGGGTTCAGTCTCCAAGAAGTGTAGACAAAACAGCAAGCACTAGGTTCAATGAAAAGATCCTGTATTAAAACTAAGGTAGCAAATTAATTGAAGATATCCTGATGGCTTCAACATGAGTTCCCATGGGTGAGTGCACTTACATGAACATATACATATACAGCACATGCAAATACCATACAAACATACACATACATACAAACAACACAGACATACACAGAAACACACAGAAGGTGGAGGAAAAGTGGAGGGAAAAGTGCTGATTTTCATTTTTTTTTTGTTGGTTTTATTTTGGGTTTGTTTGCATTTTTACTGTTTTGTTTTTTTGCATTTTTGTCCAGTGTAGGATTTGAACATATGTTGTGAAAGAAAGTACTAAGAAAATTTAGACACTAGAAGAACATGTCTTAATATGGACTTCACAACTTTTACTCAGGGAAAGTCATTGGATGAAAAGAAGACTATATGAAAGGCACTGGTGAATCAAAGAAGAGAAAAATCATGAAAAGGAACCAATATTTTAATAATTTAACTTTTAAAAAATGTAATTGGTTGGTTTATGCTCCCGTGGAAGCTTTCCTGTCAGATCCATATAGGAAAATATTATTTCAATAATCTGTTCATGGATAATATGCAGCAAAACTTCCATTGATTTCCTTGAAGTGAAAACAGAGTCCATACACAAATGTGCTTTTTCCCAAGTGCTAAACTTACAAACCCAGAACTATACAGTAATCCTAAATAGCAAAGTGGGGTCTAATGAAAGTGCAAAGTTCCAACTCAAACATCACTCAGAGCATGTGAAGAGACACATATTTTACTTTTTTGTTATATTTGCACAGAATATAGGAAAGGCATTCTTCTTTTTAAAATACTTTTAGTTTATTTTCCAGTGGATCTTAGAATAAGGTAGCAAACAAAACAAGAAGAAAATTACAGCCTTAAGAACTGCCAGACAAAATAGTGCTCTTTGAAAAGACTGTTGTTTTCTTTTGTATACAATTAAGTGCCAAAGCTATAATTTTCCATTTACTTCCCTTTGTTATTGTACATGTTGGGCCTTTACTCCAATTTGATTCCATTTGCTCTTTGTCAAAGGAAATCTTCCCACAGATTCATATTAACCACAGTTTTTGTTTTCTAAAACGCATTATATAACTGTCCCTGCCACTCTTCCTTTGACATTGGACATTTTCTATTATAGAGTTTAGTCCTCAGATGATTGAAAGCCTGTGTTATTCAGCTCTAATGGATTCTGTCTTAAGCTGCTTTAGTTTAGAATAGCGCAGCCATGGATCTTCAAGTGCACACACTATGAAAGGATCGAGTTGTACTGTCATTGTTGCTGGAGTAGCTACTGTGAAATCTTTCAGTTTATATTTTGGAGGTTGGTACTTAATTTGAACAAAGAATCATGAAACAAAGGTGAGCTGGAGGGCTTGGATCCATGCTACTTGATACTGGGTAGTTTGAACAACAATTTAAGTTGCACTCATTTTGTTCATTTATTGAATAAATTTTGGTTTTGATTTCTATTAACAGTTTTCCTTCAGCTATGTTTAAAACTTAAATCATTTGGGGCTGGGGAACTGACTCATTCTTAAAATTAAATTTGATTTATCTTTATGTTTATTTTAAAATTTATGTACATTGTTTTATTTTTTTTACCTGCCTTTATGTCTGAATAAGGATGTCATATCTTTCAGAACAGAAGTAACAGATACTTATGAGCTGCCACGTATATGCTGGGAATTGAATTTGGGTTCTCTGGAAGAGCAGCCAGTAATCTTAACCACTGAGCAATCTCTCTAGTTCCTAAGATTGCACTTTCATTATAACATTTTTCCTTTCCAAGCCATCCTATATCACCTTCTTTTTCCTTCAAATTCATGTTTTTTCATCAATTGTTATTGAATGCATATATATATATATATAATTTCACAAATATATTGATCACTTATGAAATGTGTAGATCCTTAGGATGCATGTGGCTGTTCTTTCCTATTGAGCAAGGTTGATGGTCCTTGCTTATTAAAGGCATGGAGTGTAGATGCTTAAGAGCCACTTGCACTCTTCAAAAGACTTTAACAAAGAGAGTCATAATTATTAATTCATAATAATTATGGTGACAAATTAACTATTTAATAATCACGAATAGTTTGGTACTTAGAACTCACCAGACACAACTTTCAGTAAAAGACTAGGAGACTAGAAACATGAGGTTTATATCCTGAACTGGATGGAACAAACATAATCAAAGTACTTACTGAGCCCATTCTTCTCAGAGTAGCTCAGTCCCAGGAAAACTTGACAAGATTTTGTCTTTATTTTTATTTGTTGGTTTCCAAGATCAAATGGTAATTTCTTCTTTATATTTAAATAAGAAAATACATTAAAATTACCAGTGAGTATCTGAATTGCATGGATTGATGGAAAATAGAATGATGTCTGTGATCAGAATAGGTTTTGGTATATTATTCTGCACATGAAATAATTAAAAACAGTGTTTCATCATGAAATTCCATTATCACTGAAATGCATGGCCCAAGTTGGGACATTGCAGTACAGGACTTTTCTTGCTTCCAGGGCTAAAGAACTTGTTATATGTAGTTATTGAAAATATTAAAACATCTGTTTAGGAATGTCAATAAAGGTATCCATGTGTGAGTTAAGTTGAAAAAAAAAGATAAGTATTTAAGAGAAAGGCACAGACATGCATCTTTAAAAACACAATGTTTTAGCTAAGATCTTTTAAAATACAATATTTCAGCTAATATTGAAAACACAAGTAACAGCTCATGTTGGTGAGGATATGGAGCAAGAGGAGCATTCCTTCATTGCTGTTGGAGGGAGTGTAAACTTACACAGCCACTGTGAAAATCAACATGGCAATTTCTCTGTAAATTGGGAATCAATCTACTTCAACACTCAGCTATACCCTTCCTAAACATGTACCCACAGGACATCTCAGACTACCACAAGGTCAGTTGTTAAACTCTGTTCATAGCAGATTTATTAATAATTGTTTATTTTCCAGCCATGGGGCAAAGACAAGTGCATATTTTATGTACCAAAGCAGACCTGGCCTACAGGTTCTTCCCAGGTTTCCAGCCAAGAGGCTGAGTTGCCCTTCCCCCAGTGGGTCCTACCTATATAA
This sequence comes from Grammomys surdaster, assembly GCF_004785775.1. Lineage (NCBI taxonomy): Eukaryota > Metazoa > Chordata > Mammalia > Rodentia > Muridae > Grammomys > Grammomys surdaster. Next base: position 2,281,426 of record NW_021604640.1, on the reverse strand, counting down.
TCCAGAGTGTTTGCTCGCTCATTCCATTACTCTTCCCCCCTTGCCTCCCTTCTTCCTTCTCTTACTCTTCTATTTGACACAAGCATCCTTTCTCCTTTTCTCTCTCCTTCCCTTACCTTCCCCCATTTTCCCCAAGGCAACTTCCCTGACTTCAGTCTTTGGGGCCAATGAACTTGTCTGTCAGAGAGCCGCATCCAAATAAACCTGCCTTTAATACAATCTAATCTGTTTTGGATTGACACATTTCACTGGCAGAGAAATAAACTATCAGATGGTGCTAAACCCAGGAGAAGTTGAGTATCCAGCCCAACATCTCTGGTCTTTCCTTGGCTATGTGGGGACCACTTCTGACCTTCTGTCCTCTGCTGGTGGGGAGACAAGGCCTTAAGACCCAGAGAGGACAAGTAACGAGGTAGGCTTAAGGAAAGATGCAAGCAAAGATTTCCCAGAGAAGGGAAAATGGAATACAATTTCCTAGAGGCTTGGGGAAGATTGGAGCTGAGGAGGAATAAAGTATTGGGGGGGGCAAAAATATCGAGAGAAATGACTAGAATTGGGGGCATTTAATGGCAGAGATATTGAGGTACCTAATACCAGGGAAACTCCATGAAATCTATAAGAGTAACCCTAGTAGTGGGAAGCAATGACCCTGAACTGACCATCTTCTGTAACCAGTCAAGACCTCAAACAAAGAAATTCGGACACCAACCTAGCCATAAAAACTAGTTTGTCCTGCCTGCACAGTGTTCTGGTACCAGAGCCTAGCAGAATCATCATCAAAGAAACCAGAGAGACTTCATCTAGTAACTGATGGGAGCAGATGCAAAGTACCACAACCAAATATTAAGTGCAGTTTGAGAAGTCTTGTGGAGGAGGAAGGACAAAGGACTGGAGGAACCAAAGGTGTCAGAAACATCATAGAACCACAGTTCACAGAATTAATTGTCTGATACTCATGGGAGTTCTCAGAGATCAGGAAGAGCTCTGATTCAGGTCCTCTGCATATATGTTATGGCTGAGTAGCTTGGTATTTTTGTGGTATTCATAACAGTAGGACTGGGGGCTCTCTGACTCTTTTACCTGCTTGTGGTATCCTTCTCCTACTACTGGCTAGTCTTATCTAGGCTAATGTCATGTGCTTATTCTTATTGCAGCTTGTCATGTCTTGTTTGGTTGATGACCCAGAGAGGCCTGCTCCTTTTGGGGGGAGGCAGACTGGTGGGGTTAGGGTGGGATAGGATTGGATTTGTGAAGAGGGAATGATTAGAAGGGAGTGGGGAGGAGACAGAGAGGAAATTGCAGTCTGGATGTAATATATGAGAGAAGAATAAAGAGAAAATGAAACAAAAGTAAAGAACTAAGGAAATAAATGTTCTTTTACCTAATACAAAGAAAATAAAAACAATATATTGAATGCCCCATACCAATAATCCTGGTTTGATCAATAATTCTAAAAGTTAAACTCAAACCTTGTCACACAACATTCTGCAGTAGATGAGATGGTATATAAAATACTCTCCAGTACCTCCAAAGTAGGGCATCAGAGATGTGACCAACCAGAAAACAATGTCATATTTAGACTGCAGATGGTTTCCAGCTTGTTGCCTTTTTAGCAAGTGTTCCTCCCCCTCCTCTTCCTATAGATACCAGAAACTCCTCTTCAAAAATGTTGGTGTAGTAAGGGGACAATTGTGAATCACACCTTTAATTTGCCTTCTCATTATTTTTTACAATTTGTCACTAGAGATCATGGCTCTGGCAAAAAATTCTTCAATATTCCCAGGGTTAGTTGAGGTAGATATTCAAAATGTCCCTAATATATATGCCTGAATCCAATGTCCCAGCACCTGTTCAGTGCCAATCATACAGAATCCTCAGTTGGGCCTCCTCAACCTTAGCACTACTGACATTTATGCTGTGTAAAACTGTAGGCATTGTAGTTAACCATAGCCTCCATAGTGTTGTTTCTGCACCAGCTGTGACAACAAAAAAATGCCTCAGGCTTTGTCATGAATCATATACGGTCAAATTACACCCATCCAAGAAACCACTGGCCTTAAATTAACATTATCAAAACGCAGCCACATTAAAAACTGCCTGGGTCTAGAGAGCATAATGGAAATTGCTGGCTGCATTGCTATTACTAATATGTTCACAAATCCCAAAACATTAAACACCTTGGCAAATTCTCAAGTCTTCATTTCATAGATTCTTGGCCAACATTTGGTTACAACAACTGCTACAGTCATATACTCAACTCTGTTTATGGTAGCATATTTTTTGAGGGATCTATTCCATTTCTGTGAGAAAAGCAGAATAGGAAAGATGATAGGACATGCTATATTAATTGCTACAGCCCCTAAATGCTTCATTTTATTTGTACAGAATCTAAAACTAAAATATGTGACTATTAAGTACAGTGTGTGAGGCTAGCTATACTCCCGTTTGCTACTTCGTAATTTTTTCTTATTAAAAATATATATAATTGTATAAAACAATATTGCTATAAAATGTGAAGAAAAGTAAAAACAGAACAAACAGAAAATATCTTATCATTATAGGGCTCTGTTGAATGCTATTTTCTGATAAAGTCAAACATGACTTACTGATAGAGGCAAATTGCAGTCTCCCATACATTTTTCATTTTTTTTTTTTTTTTACCAGATGTAAGCTAAGATTTAATATCCTTGATTCCTCAATGAAATCTGTTTGGAGAAACCCAGATCTGCTAATGCAAAAGAAACATTTCATTTACATGTAAGAATATGATCCTTAGGATTTGCAAGAGACTTTGAAGTCTGCTTTCCTACTATAAATTGTTGGAAATTTTCTTTGTATTGTACTGAACTTAGCACTAAATTAACCATACCCAATACCATAATAATAATGACATTAATAAAATCTATCCAAGGAAAACTAAAAACAATAACAATGAAATAATGACTACAAAAGCACTTTCAACTACAGCAAAATGTTGACATAGGTAAAACGTCAGGCAACAGGTAGGATTATTAATTATCATAGATGAGTTTCTTGTAATATTTTCCAGGGGAATTAGAAAGAGAAGTGATTACATCAGAGAACATTTATAGGCAGAGATTCTAAAAACAAATTTGCATCAAAAGACAATTCTGTCATTTTCTTCAAAATATATTCAAAAGCCAACATTGGTCACTAGCCTCATTGGCTTGATTCTGCTGCATGATTGTATGGTCTCTCCAAGGCAAAGGCAACTCCCCACATATAGCTTCCTTAAAAAACGTGATATGCCAAACATACAGACAACACTCCCAAAAGTTATTTCAGTAAAGCGTATGTTGAATTATGTATTTCTGTTGCTCCCAACCATTCAGGTAAACTACTTTTATTAACCAAAAATGGGAAGTCCTTTGCAGGATTAGCAAGCCCCATGTTATCTATGTGTTTCTTCTCTTTTTCTTCCCCTGCTCATTTGTGCATCACTTTTCTTCAATGGTCCCAGAATTATTTCATGAACAAAGCAAACATGCTTAAGTTATGAGCTTCATATACTAGATTTTACCCCAAGAATGTTATGCCATACCATCAAGAGGGCTGGGTTTGAATGTTTTTCAAGTCCTTGCTTAATGATGTCATTTAAATCTGTCCTAATTTATCACTCTAATTTAAGGTAAATGTCTTGAGAGACCAGATATTGTGTTCAAACTCCATCTTAGAGAAACTGACCTAAGGTTGAATTTGAGTTAACTAACAAGCCAGCACTTAGCATGAGTTTCCAGGTTACTCCCTAACAAAACCTGCTTCTAGTACCTTTTTCCAGTTTACTCTTTTTATCAAGCCTGCTTTGGGCACTTTACTTCCCAACAACCACTAATGCAGAGGCAAGCAGAAGTTAAGTTTATAGTTTGGCTCTCAGCACCAGCCAATTATGTTAAATGACAATAAAATTCCATAATGGCCCACAATCAAATGTGTGCCAGGCTAGAAACTCCTTCGCTGCTGGCTTACCATTTCCTATAAAACCTTGTCCCACTGAGAGCTTCAACTTCTCTCCTTAAAGATGGCAGTATGGCCTAAGTTCTAGCTTGTAATAAGGAGACCTGAATGCAATTACATAGGAATCAGATCCTCGTTGGTCTTTTGGGGTAAACAGGCAAAACAATCTCTACACATGGAAACTATTATAGACGTAGACACAAAGACATGCCCCCAATTACATGCACACATATGCATATTAGCTAAAAACCTTCGATTATATTCTAATGCATAGCATTTGTTACATACTAAAATACAGTAATTAATTTATTTGGCTTTTTGATTTCTTTCTAATTGTATATGGAAGCCAGTGGCATTTGCATGTTATATTCATTAATATGTTCCCAGCATCTTGAAGAGTCTCTGACACATGACAGTCTTTTAACACAGATGTGAAGGAAAAAATTAATTAGTGGAGTATGTGTATAAAAGTATCTTTTATTTGCCTGAAGTAATTGTCTCTGAGGCTTACATCCTCAACCACCTAACCTAGGCTTGCTTAGTCCTGGAAACTTCTTACCTCTATACAATCTTACCTAAGCCTAAAATGTTTCTAACCTCTGAGACTTACTGCTTAATAAGCTTATTTCTATTTTTTTTCCTGAGTTTTCAGCTGTTCTGGCTCATAATTCTTCTCCATGATAACTGACTCAATCTGGCTTCTCTAGGCTTCTGAATTTCCCTTCTTGGCCTCATAGTAACTTTGGCAACATGTTTTAAACTTCTGGCTCCTTCTCATTCTCTGACTCATTCTGTCTTAACCTGTGGCTAGCTTGTTCTCTCTCTGTAAATTGTCCTGTTCAACTTTCCAGGTAAAACTGCCTACTTCTTTGTAATCATAGTGCTATTCCTTCTTAAGGGGCCTTGCTTTTCTCCCTGCTGTAATGAGAGTTGGGCATATTTTGTTATGTCAAATCTTTCTCTGATTCGTGACATTGTCTGCCAGTCAAATTAAAATCAGTTTAAAACAGAGGTTCTTCCTTCTACAAATAAATTTACCTTCATTATTTCATTGTTTGGTATTAAAGGTGAGGACTAAGGATTTTTCCATATTCCAGCCAGAAAGATTAAATATGGGTGCTAGGGCTGAACAACACTACTAGAAATAGGTTTTGTTTTTGTTTGTTTGTTTGTTTGTTTGTTGGGGCTTTTTTTTTACTTTTAAAACACAATCGTGGGCTCTACACTACTTTCTTGTCTTTCCATTTGTAAATTTAATATGCATTCTTATTTAAGAGCCAATGAGACTTATATCTGAGGATGAAGAAATTGATCCATAATAGCAAATGCAGTACAACAATGAGATTTTAAAAGGAGAAAATGGTTTGCCTCCATAGAGCCTCATAATTTTCCCAGGCATGATAAACTGAGTTTGGTCCTTTTAATCCACATGGCAGATAGAAACAATCTTGAAAAGTTGTTCCTTTTATACCGTTTTAATTACATGGAAGTATTAAGGTCAGTTCTAGGTTGAAAAACTAGCAATACAATAGATGCAAATAGTCAAGGAACAAGCAAAACAATAAACACAAATTGTCAAAGAGCAAGTAAGGCAATAAACAAAGTTCTGTAATGATTATTTCTTAGGGCTTATCAGGAAGACCAAAATATCTAAGCCTACTTCCATGTCCCAGCCCAAGTTCATTTTTATACCTGAGGCCTACTACTATTTTTTAGCCTAGGATTTACATTCTTCCCAGAAATTGATTCTTTACTCTAGCCTAATGTCAGATTCCTCTCTAAAGCCAATTTTTTTGTCCTTGGCCAATGTCAGATTCCTGCCAAGTAGCCCCATAAGCTCTCCACATCTCCCCCTGTTTTATTTCATAAACAATACTGAGCCTATCTTAGGTCATTCTGACAATAATGCCTTCCTTACTTGTCATGGAATATGCATTACAAAAAGCATTGTATTTCTGTCTTAGGTTGGTAAGGCTCTGTGCAGAATCTTACCTGTTCTTGGCTTGCCAGCCTGTTAAGTTAATAACTCTGTCTAAAGATCTATTTTTAGTTTCAAGTCGTGTACTTTGGCTGCCAACATGTTGATGTTAAAGACAAGCTTTCACATGATGGACAGGAATAAAAGTATTACCAGAATAAAAAGGGCTAGCATGATCAAGCCATTCTTGAAGTCTGACCAAAATGGAAATAGTGATCTCAAGCTACGGATAATTTTATCAGCACTATCTGCAGCATCAAAGCTCATCAGAACAGCATTCTTTAAATTCATAATCTCACTACACAACATGAAAACATACAGAGATGTTTTAGAATGATGTCATATACCCTGCAAGTGTCTTTAAACTTTTTCCTAATTATAATTGCTATCATTGTAAATTTTAGAAGTAGCACAACTCCATTGGTACTTGGCATGAAACTAGAGATGTCTCCTTACTCTTAAACTCTGAACCTACTTCTAATAATTTGTATAGGATAGAGAGTATCAGTCCAATGTTCCAATGTTCTTGGCCTCAATGGCTTTTCTACCTTCCCCTCTTCTGCAGCTGGAGGTCTCTGCAAATGCTCCAATTAGCTGCTGGATGAAGCCTCTCTGATAACAATTAGGATAGACTCTGATTTATCGGTATGCCAGATGTTTGGATTTGCCCTAAGTCTCTGGGTCATGCAGCTACAGATTCTGGCCATCCGTGTAGGGTAGGACATGGGCTTCCTCATGTGATGGAGTGGGCCTCAATTTATTTCAGTTATTAATGTGCCCTCTCACAAGCTATGTACTACAATTTCTCTAGCACATCTTCCAGGCAAGACAGGTTGCAGTTTAAAGGTTTTGTTACTAGGTTAGTATACAAATCAAATCTTTCCAGATTAGAAAAGATGGCTGGTTTAGGCTCAATATCCTGCATTATTAGGAGTCCTTGCTAGGGTCATGCTCACAGGTTCTAACAACTTTCCACTGCAAATGGTTTCCATGTTGTTTTCTAAATTTCTCCCACATCCATTAGTCTCTTTACATATCCACTTCTTCCATTCCTCCACTGATACCTGATCTATTCTATTCTGATCCCCACCAACCTCCAATATATCTGCATTATCTATTTTATTTCTCCTTCATTGAGAGACCAATGGACCTCATTATTCTTTACTTAACAGCTAATATTCACATATAAATGAGCACATACCATATTTGTCTTTCTGAGTCTGGATGACATCACTCAGGATAATTTCTTTTCTAGTTTCATCTATTGACCTGACTAGACATGTGGAATTAGTTTACCTTACCATTGTTCCCTGGTCATTGATTGTCATAACTTCATAGAAAGAAACACACCAGAAACTTGTGTTGGTGTTCCCACATCTTCTTACCCAGGCCAATAAGAGCCTTGTGGTTTCTTTTGGATCAACCTGTTGTTTCTGATTTGTGAGTGGTGTATATGAGTAGATCAAACTATCACTGTGCTAATGATTCATGTGAACTTAACTACTGATATCCTGACAATGCAGATTGAATTTTCTCCAAAGAATTATTTCTAAACAGCTCCACATCCTCTTTTGACCTCTTAACCTTCCATTTCTATTACCTTTGGTGATTGGTGGACTAGAAGTAAAGTTAAATCACTTAAGTACCCTTATTAAAAGTAGGTTTTAAAAAGTGTAAGACTAAAGTTCTTGTTTTGGGATGGGGTTTCCTTTGGATATATGCCCAAGAATGGTATAACTAATTCTTGAGATAGATCAATTAACAATTTTCTGAGAAACTGATATATTGATTTCTGTGGTGGCTGTACAAGTTTGAACACCCACCAGAAATGGAGCAGTGTTTCCCTCATTCCACATCCTCATCATCAGAAGCTATCATTTGTGTTATTGATCTTAGCTATTCTGACAGGTGTAAGATGGAATCTTAATGTAGTTTCATATGAATTTTAGTGATGGCTAAGGATGCTGAATACTTATTTAGGAGTTTCCCTGCCATTTAAGATTCTTCTATTAAGAATTCTCTGTTTAGATCTGATAAAGTTTAAATTGAATTATTTGGTCTGTTGATACCTAGTTAGCCCTTTATTAGATGTGGAGCCAGCAAAAATGTTTTGTATTCTGTAGGCTACTGTTTTGTACTTTTGATGGTGTCCTTTAACTTATGGAAGCTTTTCAGTTTTAGGTGATTCCATTTACTGTCAGTACTAGTACCTGCACTCACAGTGTTCTTTTTAGGAAGTTGTCATCTGTGCCAATGTATTCAAAACTATTTCCCACCTTCTCTTCACTCAGGGGTAGTATATCAGATTTTGTGTTCAGGTCTTTGATCCACTTTGATTTGAGTTTTGTGCAGGGTGATGAATATGAATCTATTTGCATTTTTCTAAATATAGACATCCAGATAGACCAATACCTGTCCTTATAATAAGAAAATAATAAGCTTTTATTAAAAATAAAGATGAAATAATAAATGATAATAAAACAGTATTTTTTCGTAAAAGGAAAAGTCTTTCAAACATTGATTATTTATTTTCAACTTAGTTGTGTGGTTATGTTTGTTGTGTGACCTCTTTTTGCATTGCTTTTGGGGCCAGTCTTATCATTTTTAACCCTATCAAATAGCTAAATGTGATGAACCTAGTCATTTCAAACTATTATATTTTTATCTCAAATACAAAATACCTTATTTCTCAAGATGTTGACAGTGTATAGTCACTGAGGATACTTTGGCAAATGTTATATGTAACACTTGAGAAAGTAAAAGCTGAAAAGAAAGATTTTCTTTCTTGGTCATTTAGTATATTGGAATTATTCACAGGAACACAGTAGTCATAAGGCATCTACTCCACTGAAGCATGGGCAAAGTGTGAAAATAGCTGTATTCTTAGAGTTCCACGCACAGATTGTACGTAGTTACACCAATGGATGTTCTCTTTAACAGTAATTGCTTTATATTTATATCCACTTTGGAAGAAACTTCATGAGTCTTGTAACTTTCTGAGGTTGCTAGGCGTAATAAGTTTCCATAGTATTCTCTCTCAGAAGATGATTTGATTTGGAAAGAAGTGCTGCACAACCAGAATATTTACTAAATAGCTAATTTTAAAAACAGTGACATTAATACTAAAAATTTCAAGTTTCAAGAAATTAGTGATAGTGTCTTTATATACATAGAAGTTCACAGAAAGAAGTGGAAATATTTTGTTCTATGAGATTCATAAACTTGGAGAGATTCTCAATGAAACCAAAAAAGCAGTTGTATTCCTGGATAAAAGACACACATTTATTATTTATACCAAGATTTAATCAACACAAGAGTTGAGCAGGTATCTATCCTGTAGGTTATTATGTCTGTTTCCCTACCAATAATCCCATTATAATATTTGTGATGTTTCAGCTGGGTTGCTCTGAACTCCAATTAGCCAAACCCACATGGCCATTATTCTTACCCAGTGGCAGCTTCTCCTCTCTCTACCTTCTTTTTGCCCAAGTCATGGTTCTACTCAGACCCCACTGGAAACCTAAATGCAACCTATTTCTCTTCTGCTCAGATATTGGCCCCTTTATTCACCAATCATTGAGGGCAATGTCACATAGCATCACCTAGGTCTATGTGAGGTCTCTGGAAGAAACCACTATTTAACATAGCAAAAGACCAAACCTCAACAAATGTCCCATGCAAATATGCCCATGTCTTAAACAACATAAGTGGCAAATGTCAGATGGGCTGTCAGTAGAGAATTTTATTTGACTTAAGAGTTGGGAAGATTATACTGGTTTGCCATATATAAGCACAATGGCGTATACAAGTGGAAAATTGAGACAAAGAAAAGAACAAGATAAATGGGATCCTGAGACAGATTTGACTCAATATTACAGGTTTTGAAGATGAAGACATGATAGAGGAAACAGGTGTCAGGAATGACAGAAGGCTTTTTTTTTATTTTAATGTTTTCCTGGTTGATGTTTTTTGTTGTTTTGATATTACTTTGTTGTTGTTGTTGTTGTTGTTTTCATTCCATTCGTTTACATCTCAAATGACATTCCACTTTCTGGTTACCACTCCACCAACCCTCTATCCCACATCTGACCTCCCCCCTCCCCTTTGCTTATATGAGGGTGCTCCCCAACCAACCCACCTTCTCCTGCCCTACCGCATGATCATCTCCAATGTTGGGGCATCAAACCATCCTAGAACCAAGGGCCTCCCCTCCAATGCTATCTTCTGCTACATATATATCTGGAGCCATGGATCCCTCTTTGGTTGGTGTTCTAGTCTCTGGGAGAACTGGGTGGTCAGGCCAGCCTATGTTGTTCTTCCAATGGAGTTTCAACCCCCCTCCACTCCTCCAGTCCTTCTGCCAGATTCCCCAACAGGTTCCCTGAGCTCAGTCTTACTTCTTCATTGGTCAGTTGTTGGCCGGAACTCCCAAGGAACCACCTCACTAGGTTCCTGTCAACAAGCACCTCTTGACTAGTGTGGAGTTTGATATCTGCTGACATACTTGACCCCCAGGTGGAACATTCCCCAGATGGCCTTTCCTTCAGTCTCTGATCCATTTTCTGTCCCTGTTCTTCCTTTGGACATGACCATTTCTGGGTTAAATACTTTGAGATGGGTGGGTGGCCTCATCCCTCAGCTAGGAGCTGTGCATATCTACTGGAAGTGGTTTCTACAGGTTCTATCTCCCACTTCTCTGTGTATTTTGGCTAAAGTAATCCCCGTTGGATCCCCAGAGTCTCACATTTTCCTGATGTCTGGGACTGTCCAGTGGCTGTCTCCAGTTCTTCATTCCTCTTGCTACATATTTTTGTTCAATTTCCTGATCCTCTGTGCCTCTCTCACATCTCCTCCAGTTCCTGATACTACCCCCTTATTTCCCTCCACTCTTGTCTCCCTCCCAGTTACCCCCCTCTCTCCAATGATCATCCTGTTTCTCCCTCAATGCAAGACTGAACCATCAACACTTTGGTCTTCCTTCTTCTTGAGCTTCATGTGGTCTGTGAATTGCATCTTGTGTATTCTGAGCTTTTGGGTTAATATCCACTTATCAGTGTGTGCATACCATGAGTGTTCTTTTGTGTCTGGGTTACCTTGTTCATGATGATATTTTCTAGTTCTACCCATTTGCCTACAAATTTCATGAAGTCATTGTTTTTAATAGCTGAGTAGTACTTCATTGTGTAAATGTACCACATTTTCTATATTCATTCTTCTGTTGAGGAACATCTGGATTTTTTCTAGCTTCTGATGATTATAAATAAGTCTGCTATGAACATAGTGGAGCATGTGTCCTTGTTATATGTTGGAGTATTTTTTTAACCTAATGAGGTAATACATTTTGACCTAGAGGTTACCTAAAGAATAGTGCCAGCTGATATCTTCATTTTAACATGCTGGTACTTGCTCATTTGGCTTTTTGACTATCTTAAATGGTCACCAAAAGCTTGACAGCAAATGGGATCAAAGAAATTGTTAGCAAAGATTTTGCAGCTATGATTCCCCTGAAAGGATTCAAATAATGATTTTGAGTTTTCCCAAATTTCTGTACTTTCTTTGACATTGTGCATAGTACATTGCAATTTACCAATGTATTTAACATTTTCAAACAATCTTGTTTATACATAACTGCCTGAAGGCATTTTTATAGAAATATTTCATAATTATCTAAAATGAATTTAATGCATATATTGGAGATTTTTATTCATTTTTGATTGTTGCCAAATCTTCACTCGCTAAAGCAAAGCAGCATTCATAATAGTGCTGAATATCAGATGAGGAATAATGTGTTAGGGGTTTCTATGGACTAAATATTTTTAATTAAGATGAATGTTACCCAGAACATTAATTATGAAAACATGCACAATGTGCAGGGACCACTTTTTAAATTTAATAATTAGTTAGAGATAGGTACTTCTTACCTAATAGCTTTATTTGACCTCCAAAATTTAAATTATTCTTTTTCCTAAAACAAAAAACTCTGTATAACTACCATATATATATCTCAAAAAATTAACATTGGATTCCTCTTCCTTTCAGTGAATGTCTTTAAAAATTATAATGAAATTGACTCTATAAATGATATAACTTTTTCTTATTTTCTTCATTTTCTCAGAGTATGATGGAAACAAAGTAGATAACAGAGATGATGAATGCACACTGTCTCCCTACCATGACATCATAATGGGTTCTGCTGATATGGTCCTTTGGAACAACAGTGAAAAATTTTAAAACGAACACTTTATAAATTCAATAAATGGTCATAAGGACAAGCAGATAGAGATTTAGCCAAGTGCCAGAAAGCTATATGATATTTAAAACAATGTCACTTCTTCTATCATTCTTATCTATTCTATGAGGAAGAAATGGCTCAGCAAGTAGAGAAATTTGCAGGCCTCATAACCTGAATTCAATCTCCAAAACCACAAGAAAGTAGGTGAGAACCACAAGAAAGTAGGTGAGATCAGACTAAGAATTGTTCTCAGATGTCCACAAGTGAGCAGTGGCATGCATGCACTTGCACACGCATGCACACACACACACACACACACACACACACACACACACACAGAGAGAGAGAGAGAGAGAGAGAGAGAGAGAGAGAGAGAGAGAGAGAAGAGGAGAGGAGAGACAGAGACAGAGACAGAAAGAGACAAAGATAGACAGAGAGAGATTTTAAAAAATAAAAAAACTGAACTTCAATCAATAACAGTACATGGAAAAGCACGGGGTCCTTCCCACAGCTCCAAATGAAAAAGAAACCTTCTTTACAAGATGAACAAGACAATTTCCCATTGGATGCTCTCTGCTCTCTGAGCTGCTGAAGGCAAATTCTGGATGAGGTCAAGTAAAGATATGAGTCATGTTGTTCCTTGTTATTTTCAATTCTCATTCACAAAATGGAGTTTCTTGCCTAGTTATAACATGGTGAGTATACAAGGACCACCAGTATTCTTATAATGTAATGATTTAGTGACAGTCAAGCCTTTCTGTTTTTTCACAAGTTACTGTTACTGCCTTCTCCCAGCACATCAGGTACTAGAAGATGAAATATACTCCACTCACTAAAAAGTCAACACTATCTCTATGCCTAACTCCAGACCTTGTGTCAGAAAATTTCCTATTATAAGAAGAAATGTATTGCTTACACAGGAGAGAAGCCCAAAGGGCCAGGAGAATGAGTGGAAATATGCAGCTACAGGAGGTGGGGTTGGGGGTAAACTTCTAGAATATTTGAGAGACTTGGGATGGGGAGGCTCCCAGGACTCAATGTGGGTGACCTTAGCTGCAATGCCCACAGTGGGGAAATGGAACCTGTAGAGACCACTTCTAGTAGAGAGACACGGCCCCCAATTTGAAGCATGGGGCCTCCCATCCATCTTTAAAATTCTTGACCCAGAATTGTTACTGTCTAAAGGAAATGCAGGGACAAAACCTGGAGCAAAGACTGAAAGAAAGGCCATCCAGAGATTGCTCTAACTTTGGATCCATTCCACGCTCAGACACCAAGCCCTGACATTATTGCTGATGCCAAGATATGATTGCAGACAGGATCCTGGGATGGCTATTCTCTGAGAGGCTCAACAAGCATATCATTGAAACAGAAGCATATACATATACATATACATATACATATACATATACATATACATATACATATACATATACATATACAT
>NW_021604640.1:2201391-2267787 GCF_004785775.1 Grammomys surdaster | reverse complement strand
TACATATACATATACATATACATATACATATACATATACATATACATCCCCCTAGGAAGACAAACAGTGTCAACTAACCTGGAACCCTGGGAGATCCAAGAGACTAAGCCATTACCAAAGAACATACACAGACTGGTTCAAAGCCCCAGGCATATATGCAGCAGAGGACTGTCTTGTCTGGCCTCAGTGAGAGAGGATGGACCTAATCCTATAGACTTGACACCTCAGGGAAGGGAGATGCCCTGGGCAGTGGGTGGGAAGCACCTTCTCAGAGGCAAAGGGGAGAGGGAATGCAGTGAAGAAATCTTGAAGGAGGGGGACAATATTTGGAATGTAAATAAATAAAATAATTAATTGAAAATCAAAAACATTAAAACAATAAAATATATACTTAAGAATACAAAAAAGAAGGAAAGTATATAACAGAAAATACCTGAAAAAATATATATTACTTCTTTATATCTCTCTCACTGCCCCCTTCTAGTTATCCCTGTCACAATCCTTGCCCCATTCCCATCCCCTTCTCCTCTGAGCAAGTGGGGAACCCCTGGAAGTTTCCCCACCCTGACATTCTAAGTCTCTGCTGGCTAAATGTTTCCTCTCCCACTGAAGCCAGACAAGGCAGCCCAGCTAGTAGAACATACACCAAGAACAGGCAATAAGTTTTGGGATATCCCCTACTCCAGTTGTTTGGGACACCCATGAAGGTCAAACTACACATCTGTTACATATGAATGGGGAGATCTAGGTCTAGCCCTTGTATGTTATTTGGTTCATGCTTCAGACCCTAAGATACCCAAACTTCAAGGTTAGTTGACTCTGTTGGCCTTCTTGTGAAGTTCCTATCCCGTTTGGGGGCTGCAATCCTTCCTCTTGTTCTTCCATAAGAGTTTTCAAGTTCCATCCACTGTTTGGCTTTGGGTGTCTGTATCTATCTGAGTCAGCTGCTGGGTGGAGTCTCTGAGAGGACAACATACTCCTGTCTGCAAGCGTAACAAAGTATCATTAATAGTATTAGGAACTGGTGCTTGCCCATGGGAAGGGTCTCATGTTGGACAAGTTATTGGATGGCCATTCCCTTAGTCTCTGCAGCCTCCCTTGTGCCTGCACTACTTGTAGACAGGATAAAAATTGGGTTGAGAGTTTTGTGAGTGGGTTGGTCTTTCTATAGTTCCACTGGAGTTCCTGTCTGGCTATAGGAGGTAGCCTCTTCAGGTCCAGTATTCCCAATGTAGTAAGTCACAACCCCATTGTTTCCTGGTCTCCTCCTTCATAACAAGTTTCTGTCTGTTCCAGGAGATCCTCCCCATCTCTTCACCTTCACCATTAGCAGATTCCATTCATTTTCATTGCCATCCACCCATTTTTTTCATTTTTCAGATAAACTGTTTTTCTTTGTAGGAAAGCAGCACTAGGGTCAAATTTATTTTTTTCTGTGTTAGTTTGTTCCTTTTTTTAGCTTTATACCCCATTTAAAAAGATTATTCTTTAATCTCTTTTTACAGTCCAAACTTTATTCCCCTCCAGGTCCACCCTCCAACTGTTCCACATTCTACATTTCCTCCTGCTATCTCCGTGAGGATGTCCCCACCCCCACCCCCACCCACCACATCTCCCCACTCCCTAGGACCTGCTGTCTCTTGAGGGTTATGTACATCTTCTCTGACAGAATCCAGACCCAGCAGTCCTCTGCTGTGTATGTGTTCGGAGCCTCATATCAGCTGGTGTATGCTGTCTGGTTGGTGGCTCAGTGTCTGAGAAATACAGGGAGTGCAGTTTAGTTGAGACTGCTGATCTTAGTATAGGGTGTCACACTCCTCAGCTTCTTCCAGCTTTTCCCGAATTCAACCACAAGAATCACAAGCATTTTTTCCATTAGTTAGATGTGTAAGTATCTGCATTTGATTCTTTCAGTTGATTGTTGGTCTTTCCATAGGGCAATTATGATAAGCCCCTGTCTGTAAGCACACCATAGCATCAGTAATAGTGTCAGGCCTTGGGGCCACCCCTTGAGATGGATCCCAAGTTGGGACAGTCACTCAACCTCCCTTTACTCAGGCTCTTCTCCATTTTTGTCCCTGCAGTTCTTTCAGACAGGAACAATTCTGGATCAGAGTTTTTGACTGTGGAATGGTAACCCCATCCCTCCACTTGATGCCCCGTCTTTCTACTGGAGGTGGACTCTGTAAGTTCCTTCTCCTCACTGTAGGACATATTTCATGAGCTGTTACGAAAAATTGTTGAGAAGAGTTTTGAAAATCAAGAGAAGAAATAGCCTAGACTCTAGTCTTCTCAGTTTTCATGAGAGAACCTGAAAACAAGACTGAGAGAAACTTTCCTAGGGTCAAAAAATATCAAATATTGACTCCAGAAACTCTAATTTTGAGGAGCCACCAGTTGGACTTTTTTGTAGAAGGACTTATTTCAAAGAATATTGTTGAACATTGTTGAGGAATGTCTCCCAAGTAATGGAGTTATGGTAAAGAAGATAGATAAATTTGAAAACCACATAAATATCTCTCTCTCAGAGGACTATAGAAGGTTTTAATTCCTGAATTATTTATGAATAATGTTGCCTTAAGACTAGTATCTTGGCTGAATGGAGAATAAACTTTACCAAGCAATCGTGCCATTCACCAAATAAATATGAATAAAAGAGATCAAAACGCAGGTCTCTCACTTGCTATAATGTAATGTCTTAAAATTGTACACTTTCTGAAAAAATATGAGAATAACTGTAAATTGAATTACCCGTGAATTGGAAAATAATGAAAACTGTTTGCCATTGGAAACAATGGAAGGTGTGAAGAAATAAGATTTTGAACAACTTTTAAGAAAAAAATAACCACAACATACTGAGGTCACTACTCCTTGCAATATGCTCATTAAAGGGATGGGTTTCCAGAAAAGCAGAAGAGATTTCATTTGAGAAGATAAACAAAGGGATCAAATGACCTCAAAGGGAAAAGCTTCTCTCAAATTTCTATGAGGCAAGCACAGTTTAGTCTCAAGTTTGTGGCCACATCAATCAAAAATAATTGGTTCTAAAATTTCAAGTTCCTGGAGATGCTGCTTTTACTCTGATACATGCTTGCCAGCTCATGTCTTCTGAAGTAGACCAGCACTTCCTTGATTACATTTAAGCAGAGATAGTGTCTAGCACTGGATATAGGAGTTTGTGTTCTTGGGGCTCGAGAAAGTCCAGTGTACATTCCTTGTTGTAGAGCAAAGGCTTTTGTATCAAATTCTTGAACTGAGTTAAAACTGTGTATGAATTATAAATTTCTCCTATGATGTGGAGTTGTAGTCTTCTGCTATCTGTGTCATTTGTGTCTTCTGGATTAACCTTTGGACATTTGAATATGAGCCTTCCTGTCTTTAACTATGGAGCAAAGTTTTAAGTAGCAATCTGTTTATTCTTTCTTCTTGGTTGCCTATTTAATTCTCCATGTTGTTTATAGTTCCAATTACATCACTAGATGTTGCAGCAACTTCTATTTTGTCCAAGTTCATAACCTTCCTACTCTATACTATCTCATCCCTATTTCTTCTCTTCTTCCTCTTTCTTCTTCTCCCTCCCCATTTACCATCACTCTATCTTTCCCATCTTAGAACCTCAGAATACACACATAAACACACACACACACACACACACACACAGTGTGTGTGTGAGAGAGAGAGAGGGGAAAGGACAGGAAAAGTGGAACATGATTAGATATTGGTAGGGGTGGAATCAAGAGTGAAGCCCAGAGGGCCAGGAGAAACAATATAAACAGGCAACCTCAGGAAGTAGGAGGTGAGGGGACCCTATAGAATGTACTAAAGATCTGGGAGGTGAGAGATTATCAGGACTCTGATGAAATGCCTAACAATGGGGAGAGGGAACTTGTAGAGTCCATATAATTTATAATATAATTAATATTATATATATATATATAGTATAATATAATATATTATATTATTAATATATATAATAATTTAAATCACTTTTTTACAGTCCAGTCATTATCCTTCTCCCAGTCCACCCTCCTACAGTTCCGTATCCCATTCCTCCTCTCCCAACTTCAAGAAGATGTCCCCACCTCAACCCCATCCCACCAGATCTTCCCATTCCCTGAGGCCTTAAGTATTTCAAGGCTTAAGTGTTTCTCTTACTGAAGCCAGACCAGGAATCTCTCTATTGTTTATGTGTTGGAGCATCATATCAGCTGGTATATGCTGCCTGGTTGGTGGCACAGTGTCTGAGATCTTGGGGACCTACGTTAATTGAAATTGCTGGTCTTTCTATGGGGGTACCCTCCTCCTAAGATTTTCCCAGCCTTTCCCTAATTCAACCACAGGGATCACTAGCTTCTGTTCATTGGTTGGGTGTAAATATCTGCATCTGACACTTTCAGCTGTTTGTTGGACCTTCCAGAGGGCAGCCATGCTAGGATCCTGTCTGTAAGCACACAACAGCATCAGCAATAGTGTCAAGCCTTGGAGCCTCCCCTTGAGCTGGATCCCAAGTTGAGCCTGTCAATGGATCTCTTTTCCAACAGTCTGTTCTCCATTTTTGTCCCTGCAGTTGTTTTAGACAGGGTTAATTCTGGGACAGAGTTTTCGACCATAGGATGGCAACTCCATCTCTCCACCTGATGCCCTGCCTTTCTACTGGAGATGGACTCTACAAGTTCCCTCTCCCCATTGTTAGGCATTTCATCTGAGTCCTGATAGTCTCTTACCTCCCAGATCTTTAGGACATTCTATATGGTCCCCTCACCTCCTACGTCCTGAGGTTGCCTGTTTATATTGTTTCTCCTGGCCCTCTGGGCTTCACTCTTGATTCCACCCCCTACCAATATCTAATCATGTTCCACTTTTCCTGTCCCTGTCCCGTCTCCCACACAGATCACTCCCTCTCTCTGTTCCCAGTGATTACTTTCTACTCCCTCCTAAGTGGAATTGAGGCATCCTCATTGGGGGCCTTAGGCTCGTTAACCTTCTTGAATTTTGTGTATTGTATCCTGGGTATTCTGTACATTTTTTGCTAATAACCACTTATTAGTGAGTACATACTATGCATGTCCGTTTGAGTCTCAAAATATATTTTTAACTATGTGTTTCTTCCTCTTTTTTCTCATAGCTGCAGGAAAAGAACTTTTATCCAGCCATCTTGGATCTTTCCCCTCCTATTCTGTAGTATATTGTACAGTGTGACAGTGTGTGGGTGTGTATTTGTGTGTGCATGTATGTGTGTGTGTGTGTGAGTGTGTATGTGTGTGTCCCTGTTTACATGTGTGGTGTGATCATATGAGTATGTATGCTCACATATCTGTGTGCAGGTACATACTACATATGTTAGTGCATTGCATGTGGAAACCTGGAATTAATGTTGGTCCTTAATCACTCTGAAATTTATTTATTAAGGTAGATTTTTTTTAAACATTGATCTCTCCAAGTCTAGTGGCTTAGGTAGATTACTTTTCCTGGAGAATCCTTCCCTGTCTCTGCCTCCAGAGTCCTGAAATGATGTGCTATTTGAATGCTTGCCTAGATGTATTGTCTGTTGGAGACTCAAACTCTAGCCTTCACATTTGTGTAACAAGCACTTAATACACTAAGCCAGTCCTCTGGAGAGATCCATAAATCAAATAAAATTGATGATTTCAAGATTGTTCTTTTTCCTTATGATTGCTCTGTTTACATTTAGGATTTTGTAAGATTTGTTTCCCTCAATTTTTGTTAAAAAAGACAGTGAATCTTTAGATTTCTTAAAATAATATGGACAATTTAATAATTTTAATTGTTTCAGTCCTTAGGTAAAGAATTTTTTTAATTATATATATATCCTCTTTAATTACATTAATCAATTTTTATAGATTTCATTGTGAACATAATTCACTTTATTTGAAAAATTAATTATTATGTACATCAGTTTTTTTGTTATTTACGCTTTCAGCTGTTGTAAAAGTATTTCTTCATTTTTTGGAAGTCACTGTAAAATCAAACAAACTAACAAAAAAAATTAGATTTTTTTTCCAGCCAGCAATCCATTGCCTATTTAATTGTTAATGTAATAAATCCATGGCTTTGTTGTTTGTGTTGCTGTTTTTTTTTTGGTATCCTAATAAAGCATAACTTTTGGGTGACACTCTATCAAAAATGCTGCAATAAGTAAGAAGGTACATAATAATTCCAATCATCTTTAGTTTTGGTATTAGTACAGGCTTCTCAACAATTTGCTAGTCAGAGTGACTTAATAATTTACTTACTAATGTGAACATCACTCTGACAAATTGTTTAAATAGAGTTTTAAAGTAAGAATAAAAAACACAAAGTACATCTTTTACTGAAACTATCAATAAGTAAATATTGGATCATGCAGAATAAGTACATGGTTTCTGTTCTGGGCTGATACCTTCCTTTTCTCAAAACACATCCTAATCTACATAAACCAGACCTCCATATTTTCTGGGACCAACCAATCAATAATTGATAGAAAGTGACAGATTAGAAATGTTTCTTTTTAATTTCTCATAAACCTTTTATGCAATACAAGGACCATAGAAATTACACTAAGTCTGGGACTGTATTTCTGTGGCAGATTGTTTGGAGCCATATTTGAAGCCATGAATTTCAACCATAGCACTGCATAAAATGAAGAAATAAGGAACAAAGAAAGGCAGAATGGATGTCATAGAAAAACAGAGGAAAGCAAGGAAAGAAGGAGAAATTTTGTAAAATATATCAGGTGCTATATTTTTGGTGGGTGTCTGAAATGCATGTACAATACATGCACATGTATTTCTGTGCCTGTGTGTATAAGTGTGTGTATACGTATGACATGAGGTCAAAGGACAGCTTGAAGAATAGGTCATGGCTTTTCACCTTACTTGAGATAACGTTTTGTTGTTTGGTACTGCAAATGTCAAAGAAGATGCATTATAAATTTCTTGAAATTCTTCTACCTAAGCTTTCATATTACCGTAGGAACACTGAGATTATAGATGCATGCTACCACACCCATAATAACTTGTGTTCTGGAGATTCATAATCAGGTCTTCATATTTACAAAGCAAGTGATTTATATACTAAACTATTTATCTGGGTCCTAAGTGTTCACTCAAAACTCTTATATAAAAAGCCTCTCATTCCCTAGAATATGCTGTTATGAGACAGTTAGTTAATTAGTGAGGGTTCTGATTTTGTGAACAAGATAAGTTCCTCTGTTTTGATTTTTTCAGACTTCAGAACTCTAAAAAAATCAATCTGTTACTGATAGTAATATATTATTTATAATATTTATATTAATTTGTGTTAGTGTTGATGAATAAAAACACAGAATTCCTAATTACTATACAAATATTTTTGGTTGTGCTAATGAAGGAGAGTATACCAATAAAGTCAATGTAAGTTGCTCAGAAATAATCAGCCAAAAGTGCATGTGTTTCTGTAACAAACCTGGAAAATACTGACCTTTTCCAATGACAACTAAAGGGATAGATGTTATTATCCTGTCAGCTTAGGTATCTATATCAAAGTTCTTAACTCTTGTTCCAATCAGTTGTTGAAAATATTGTGTTATCAAGGCATTTTGGCCAATACCTGGAAACATTATTTAAAATAAAACAATTTTGTTTGAAATACTACATTCTCTGTTCAGAGAAATTTAAATACAAGTTTCAAAAGAACTAAACTACACCTCCAAAAACTAAGTCATACTGCTTAAGATAAAATTTTCATTGTTCTGAACCAGTGATCACTTGATTTAGCATTGTTCTAGGATTTTGACAAAATCATCCTTGCTGTGCTACAGCTATAAAACAACAATAAACTATATCTTTTTAAAAAAAATCTCCCTGAAACCTAATATACAGAACAAGAATATTCAAGAAAGTTCCATAAAAGATACATTCTGTCTTCTCTTTTGTCTTCATGTATTGAACAACTGGTTTTTAATCCCTGTTAATTATTTGAAAAATCTTATGACATTTTTGACACTGATTTGATTTGTGCATCTCACAGGCTAAGGTAATATGCACAACAGACATATGCGTCTACAACACTTGTTCTGTTTGGAAGCTCATTTCCTACCTGGTCATGTTTTCTGTCCTTTATTACCAAAATGACATATCTATCCTATTCTCCAATACAAATATTTAATGCTACAACACCAGCTCTGCAAGAAAAAAAAATGTACATTTATTTAATTTGAAGACTGTTTTATAAGATGATCCTTTAAAATCTCAGCAATAATGTTAACGTATGAGATATTATTGATAAATAAATAGACCTTGAAAATGATACAGTCATATTTGTATTAGTTACTTTGTTTTATGACAAAATATTTTGGAAGAGCAATTTAAGATAAGAGAGTTTATTTTGACATCTAATTTGAGAATAGACTTTCTATCATGACAGGAATCTTTAAGTGGCAAGAACAAGAGGCAAAAAGGCATATATGGTCATATTCAGCATGCTTTTTCCTTTGAATTCATTATAAGATTTTATTATCCCCTGGAATGTTGCTGGTCACATCTATTGTAGATCTTTCATATCTGCTATCTTAATGTAGAAACTTTCCTACAAACATGCCCACTGGCTTATCTACTGGGCCAGTCTAGTTTCTATGAAGATGACAATCAACATTAACTATCACAAGTCCATTGTCAACTTAAAACAAGCATATCACTTTTAAGCCACAACGTTTTATCCAAATAGGCTTCTGACATCTCATAATATAAAATGTAACCAACACAATTTCAAGTATTCCTAAAATATATACATATATGATAGTGATGTAAATGGACTCATCATGTTATGAGAGACAGTGCCTCAATTAGAAACCTATGCCATCAAGTAAAACCTCCAGTGTAAAAAAATGGGTTATACCAAGTTGAATTATTGGTAAAACAGTTCTCTAGAACTACCCAAATATCACAGACTATTGCTAAGGTTATTGTTATTGTCCCATAACCAATGATGACAAGGTCTTATAGCTGAAGATAATACTTGTATGAAACAACATGGAAAAATCAAGCTGTTGCCCAAGTAGAAACTTCACCCTTGATCTCTAGTGTACATCGTTCTGGAAGGAATTTTTGCATACTACAGAAGGAGAATGTAATCAATACTATCCATCTACAAACTGTGTGACCAACAACAGCAATCTGACTGTATAATACATTGCTGCAGTTGTGACACAAATGTAATGGGAGTATCTGAACATGTTTTTATTGAAATTGAGGCCCATTCCATGAAATGAAAACCATAGGCTATACTGCAAAGTGGGCTAGAACTGAGACTAGATTATTGAGCTATGAGCAAAGTTACTGCTATTATTCTACAAGTAACAGAACAAAAAAGAAACAAAGTCATATTGATGTATTAATAAACATATACATTGTAGTTAGGCAGCAGCAGTGAAGCTTCCTCTTGTAGTACTTGAGGTTGAACAGACTATAAACACTGAACAATGTGGAGAATGAGAGGCTGAATCATGAGGTTCTCATGAGATGTCTTCAATAAAACCATCCTTTTTAGGTTCATGGATATATGCAGAGTTGAAATCAAAAGAATTGCAAAAGCCAGATGTTGTGGATGAATCCAAGGAAATACTTTCCTCTAGGACAATAGGACTGATACACACATGAATTAACAGACACTGTAGAAACATGCACAAGACCTTCACAGGTTCAAGCGATAGTGTATCCCATCATTGAAAGAGGTAATTTGACACAGGATTCTATTCCTAAACAAGAACCTATTTAAAATTTATGCTCTTTGGTAAAAATAAGTTAGTTTGCTTCATTGGAATCTTACTGGGTATGTCACATTCCAGAAGGGGCTCTATACCCAGGACTTCTTGTCCAACATAAAATACACTTCATGTCTATGTTATTTTGTTTGTGTGCTTTGAGTGTTGATTTTACGCTTTTTGGTTTTTGAAAGAGGGGAGGGAGAGGAAAAAAAGAGAAGGGAACATGCACAAAGTTAGGTGTGTAAGGAGTTATATAAGAGGAAAGTATTTGGGAGGAGTTAAAGAGGAAAAAGAATGAACAAAAGTATTTTGTTAGAACTATTTTTATTTATAAATAGAAACAGCATATCTTTTAAAAATCCTTTTTGTCTTTATCAGTTCCAATAGCATTCAAAGATTTAAGTTCAGATACTCTTTTAAAATTCAGGAAATATATTTACTGTGAACCCCTAGACTATCAGAACACAAGTCACACACTACATACAATGGCACAGAGTAAAATTTCCAATTCTGAAAGGGAGAAATGAGGATAAACCAAGGACATTTTAGGAGAAAAAGGCCAAAATACAGCAAGACAAACACAAAACTGATTCTACATGTACAGTACTTGGGGCTTATAATAGACTCATTAGGGGTCTCAGTGACTTAAATGAAGCTTTTCCTCTCCAGATCTGGCATTTTAGTACAAATAGTCTCATTCTGTAACAAGCTCTCTGCATGAATCTTTCCTTGGCAGGCATCCTATGATCTTCACATCTTTGAAATTCTAAGTTCTTCATTGCAACTTAGGCTTCATCTTCACAGCTTTACATGATGGCTTCTTTGGTCTACCTTGAAGAAAATATATTCTTGATATACATTGTTGAGCTTCAAAACCATTCTAGAACCTTGATAGAAACCCTCACAATATCCTCATTTTTGTATCAATTGTGTCTTCAAAGATAGTAATATGAACACAATGCTACCAAATTCTGCTAACAGATGAAGACATAAATATAGCTTCAACTTCTTGATTATTACATCAACCTCTGCATAACTTCTGAAATGACCAAGGTGAAGTATTTCCTAAGGCTGTTGTGTTTTAGCAGGGAACACTATTAGTGGATTTCATTATTCTGGGTATCTCTTTTCAAGTAAGTTTTGATTTTCACAGGAGGTATTCTTTAATATCTTCCCTCACTAAACTTATCCTCTTCCTCCAGTATAGAATAGAAGGTATAGATGCATATACATATTATACATACATACATACATACACACATACATATATATGTACATTTATGTGGTTGGTGCCCTTGGAGGCCATAAGAAGTTGTCAGAACCTCTGGGACTAGAATTACAGATAATTGTAAGCTATCGTATGGGTGTTAGATATTGATCCTAATCCTCTGGAAGAACAGGCAATGCTCTTAACTGCTGCACCATTTTGCTAACCTTCCAGAAGGCATTTTTATGAGAATAATATCCTTAACTATTATAGATGCCTCCACCAAATGTATCTTGTTGAACATTTAAACTTGACTTCTCGTGCCCTTTCTCCTGAGAGCTCTATGGCCCCCAATACACATACACAAGAACATGAGGTCTGTAAACTGAAGTGGGGACTGGATGCCATTGCTTATGGCATCCACAAATCTGTGTCCAACATGGAAAGTGGTCATAGAGCCATCTTCTTTAATCATATTGGTGGTGTGCAACAGAATACAATCCTGGTGGACAGCCTTCACTTCTGGATCCTCTGGTTCCAGTATTTCACCATAGATGACATTTTTTTTCAAGACCTCAAAAAATCTCTTACCTTACAGGGTCAAACATCCTGCAGATGGTGAACATCTTCCTGTGTGTGCTGTTTGGACCCAATGCCCAGGAGCTCCCCAGCATGTACCAGCACCTAGGGCAAGGCTATAAGGAGAAAGTGTTGCTGCCTATTTTCAATGAGGTACTCAAGAGTTTGATGATTAAGTTCATTGCCTCAAAGTTGATTACCCAGTAGATTCAGGTGTCCCTGTTGACCTGAAGAGAGTTGACAAAGTGTGCCAAGGACTTCAGATTCATCCTGGATGATGCAGCTTTCACAGAGCAGAGCTTCACCTTGAGTACACAGTTGCTATAGAAGCCAAACCAGTGGCCTAGGGAAGTCCAGTAGTCCCAGTTTTCATAGAAAAGGTGAAGTAGAAAAGATGATAGAAGATTATGAAGGCTGAGGAGGAGGCTAAGCCTGCCAATATACTTGGAGAAGCACTTAGTAAAACTCCTAGCTCTATTAAGATCTGAAAGATCCAGGATTCCCAAAACATTTCTAAGAGGATCACTACATCATAGAATCAATTCTCTCTCACAGATGAGAAACTTGTGCTGAATCTACAGAATGAAAGCTTTACTTGGGAAGTGACAGCCTAATTAAGGGCAAGAAATAACTAAGGCCATCAAGAATCACACCAAAAGTGGGTGGATTTCTCCAGTTTTGAGGAGTCAGCTAAGGGGTCAAGCACACGCCATCCTGACCAAGCGTTATGTAATAGATTCCTCTGTACCTGCCCTCTTGGATTAAAGAAGACTGAAGATCAATATTGTCAGTGGGTTTTTCTCCTCCCTGTGTTGGCTGGGGTTTTGGGGAGACAGAATGATTATTCTGTTATTTTCTAAAGTGCTGTCTCTCTCCAAGAATTGGGGGAGATAACCACCATGCCAGGAACTCTTAATAAACTTTTTATTAAAACTCCAACCCAAGAAGGAAAATCGCATCAAGAAAACACAGGAAATAAGTAATTTCAAACAAGCAAAAATAAGGAAATCACATACAAACACAAAAATACAAACATACACACTCTAACAGCACCAACACCAAAATAACAGAAAATAACAATCACTGGTCATTAATATCTCTCATCATCAATGAACTCAATTCACCAATAAAAAGATACAAGCTAACAGAATGGATGCAAAAACAAGATCCATCATGCTGCTGCATACAAGAAACACAACTCAGCTATAAAGATACACATTACCCAGATAAAATGGCTGGAAAGATATTTTCTAAGCAAAGGGACAAAGGAAGCAAGCTGGAGTAGCCAACCTAATATTTAATAAAATAGAATTTCAACCAAAATTATTCAAAAGAGACAAGGAAGGACACTTCATACTCATCAAAGAAAAAATCTACCAAGATGATATCTCACTTCTGAACTTTTATGACCCAAACATGAGACACCTATATTTGTAAAAGAAATATTGCTAAAACTTGAATCACACATCGAAACCCATACATTAATAGTGGGAGATTTCACCACCCTACTCTGACCAATTGACAGGACATCCAGACAAACCTAAATAGAGAAACAATGAAGCTAATAGACATAATGAGTTAGATTGTCCTAACAGACATCTATACAATATTTCACCCAAATATTAAAAAGTATAACTTCTTTTCAGCCACTCATAGATCCTTCTCCAAAATTGGCCATATAGTCAGTCACAAAGCAACCCTCAACAGATAGAAGAAAATTGAAATAACTCCTTGTATCTTATCAAACCATCATGGACTCAAGCTGGACTTCAACAACAACAGAAATATCTGAAAGCTTACACATTCATGGACATTGAACAATTCTCTACTCAGTGATCTCTGGGTCAAGAAAGAAATGGAAAAAAAGAAATTAAAAGACTTTTTAGAATTCAATGAATAATGAAAACACAACATACCCAACTTTATGGGACACAATGAATGCAATGCTAAGAGGACATTTCATAGCACTAAGTGCCTTTGTAAAGAAATTAGAGAGTTCTCATATCAGCAACTTAAAAGTACGCTGTAAAGCTCTAGAACAAAAATAATCAAGCACACCAAAGAGGAGTTTAAGGCAGGAAATAATCAAAATCAGGGATGAAGTCAATCAGTTAGAAACAAAGGAAACAGTACAAAGAGTCAAGGAAATTAAGAGCTAGTTCTTTGAGAAAATCAAGAAGATAAACATATCATTAGTCAAACTAACGAAAAGATATATTACCCAAGTAAATAAAATTAGTTATGAAAAGGTAGACATAGCAACTGACACTAAGGACGTTCAAAGATTCTTTAGGTCTTACTTCAAAAGACTGAACAACACTGTTTTAACCAAATGGATGATTTTCTAGACAGATAACAATTACCAAAGTAAAACCAAGATCAACTAAACCATGTAAACAACCCTATAATCCCTAGGAAAATAGAAGCAATCATTAAGTCTTCAAACCAAAAAATGCCCAGGGCCACCAACATCTAAAATTTACAAAGAACTCAAGATGTTAGACATCAACAACCCAAATAACCTAATTAAAAAGTGGGGTTCAGAACTAAACAGAGATTTTCAGCAGAGGAATCTGGAATGGCCAAGAAGCACATAAAGAAAATTTTAAGTCCTTAGTCACAGGGAAATGGAAATCAAAACAACTCTGAGATTCCATCTTACACCCCTCAGAATGGCTAAGATCAAAAACTCAAGAGATTGTGTAGGCATGCTGAGATGTGAATCAAGGGGAAAATTATTCAATTGCTTGCTGAGAATGCAAGTTGTACAACCTCTTTGGAAATCAATTTTGGCCACCCACTCAAAAATCTTTTAACCCAATATTCATACTGTCTATAAGTAAGACAAGCAATGTGCAGGGAGTAGAGACTGAACAAATGGCCAAAGCAATAACCAGGACAATGTGAGACCAATCCCATGGGCAAGCACTAATTTCTAAAACTACTGATGGTACTTGGTTATGCTTGCAGACAGGAGTCTAGCATGGCTGTCGTCCGAGAGGCTTCATGTAGCATCTTATTTAGACAGATATAGACATCCACAGCCAAACAGTGGATGGAGCTTGGCAATTCTTACAGAAGAATAGGAGGAGGGATGGCAGTCCCGAAGGGGCTAGGAACTCCATAGGAAGACCAACAGAGTCAACTAACTTGGACTCTTGGGGTTCTCAGAGTCTGAACCACCAACCAAAACCATATATGAGTGGACCGAGGCTTCCCTGCTCATTGTAGCAGATGTGCAGCTTGATCTTCATGTGGCTCCTGAAAACCCGGAGTGAGGGCTATGCCTAAAGGTGTTAAGTGATGTGAAATATGTTCTATTAGCTGAGCTGCCTCAGTGGGAAAGGAAGTGCCTAGCCTCACAGAGATTGAAGTGCAGAGGAGAGCACCCATGGGGCCTTACCCAATCAGAAGAGCAGGGGAGGGGAATGGAGGAAGGATTGTAGGAGAGAATGACTTGGAAAGGCCCAATGAGTGGGATATAAAATGAATAAGTAAAAACAGAAATAAATTTAAAAAAAAGAAAAATTTCTCTCCTCCACATAAAAAGGCACATATTTTATATATTTTATTCCATACATTTCTCTGTACCTCTGTCTCATTGATGGCATGGATACAAACACTGAAAAATAATCATGATGCATTGTACAGAATATTCTGATTTATGATTTTATTGCCAAACAAATAAATTCTGTAGTTTGTAGCCCACCCTCACTCACATTCTCAGAATATGAATAGGATGTACTCAGAATTCTTTACAGAATGCAACATAAATGGTCTCTAGCTCGATATCTTATAGAGTCCTTGTTTCTTTTTAAAATTTCATGAGCCCAGTGTGACTGTCCATTTTTCCTGATAACTCTTGTCTTTTAAACCCCCACCACAAATATTAAAAATCTCTTTATAGCATTACAGGTCTACTGTAGGCCAATTTTCTAAATTCATCATTTCTCCTTGAACCATTTACAAGGGCCAAAATCCCACATGATTGACTTATCATAAGTATGTTTCTACCTTTTGTTACTAACTTTCTGTTAGCTATTTCATAATTGTTGCAAAATACAGAGCAAAAAGCATTAAAGAATGTAGGCCTTATTTTACCTCAAAATATGAGAGGATGCAGTACATCACTGAAGATTTACCAACTCCCAGGAATTTAAAATCACCTGGGAAATTGTCCTCTTAGCACATCAATGTGGAATAATCTTCCATCAATGTGTTCATGGAATTGAGAAACCTTACCAACTCTGGGTAGCATTTTTCCCTAGGCCAGAGAACTTACATAAGAATAAAAAGTATGCACTAAGCACTAATATACATGCATTCATTGTATTCTTTTAAATATGGATGTTAAGTGATCATCTGCTTAAAGTTCCTGATTTCTTGACATCCCCACCATGCCTATATCTTCAACTGTGAGCTAAAATAAACTCTTCATCCCTTGGTTTGCTTTTGTCAAGGTATTTGCCATAGCTACAGAAAAGAAACTAAGAAAGCAAAGAATCTGTGGTGGTTTAAATGAGATATTCCTTAAAAACTCAGACATTAGATCACTTGGACTTAAAGTGAGTACATGTACTTTGGGAAGTAGTATAGTGTTGCTGAGGGAAATAGATAACTGTAATGGGTTTTGAAAGATTGTCTCCTCACTTCACTTTCAATTCATACTCTCTGCTTCAAGCTTATGGTCAAACATAAACTCTCTCAGCTTCCTATTTCTGTCACCATGCCTACAGCTTTCAGCTATGCCTCCCTGCTATGTTGAACTATTATAGTACTGACACTATTATAGTAAAAACAAACTTTCTCTCATAAGTTGTTTCTGGTCATGATATGTTATCATAGAAACAGAAAATGCAGTAATATAGAACTCATTTTGGCAGAATCTTGAGGTAACTAGACACATTGCATTCAAAATCATGATATATATATCAGGTTGCTGTCACCTTTATATTTACTTACTTACTCTAGTACCCTAGCCCATGCCATGGTGACATTCATATTTACATTGAGTCTTCCATTCCACTTAACTTAATGAAGAAATATCCTTAAGGTATTTACATATCCTTGTTCATTGTGGATCTATTAACAATCCTTATTAAAAAAAGATCAAGTTAGATGTCCATTAATGTAACTGCCTGTTCTGCTCCATGTTTGGGGGGCACTTTGTCCCAGCCCAAGCTGCTGCTCTGATCTGCAGGTCAGAGTCTAGCAAGAGAGAGAGTGGGGATGGAGGGGTGAGAGATGCAAAGAATGGAGACAAGACAGAGTCTGATCAAGTCTCTCTTTATTAAAAGGAAATCCTGGATATTTATACCCTTTACTAGGTGCCTTGCCCTTGTGGACAAGCACAGCTGAAGGCACTGCATCATGTGCCTTGCAGCATCGATATAACATGCGCCTAGCTAGCAGTGTGGTGACCATGCCTGCCTAGCAGGTGGTGGCACTAAACAGCAAAACAAGATATGTGAGAAAAACAAGATGTTTATTAGAGTGTGCTCAGCT
Source organism: Grammomys surdaster (assembly GCF_004785775.1). Taxonomy (NCBI): domain Eukaryota; kingdom Metazoa; phylum Chordata; class Mammalia; order Rodentia; family Muridae; genus Grammomys; species Grammomys surdaster. Next base: position 2,250,754 of record NW_021604640.1, on the reverse strand, counting down.
GCTCTGGGCTGTTGAAAACAAGTCTCTTGTCAGGGTATATGGCTTGAGATGGCTACAAAGATGATAGCCACTGTCAGCTAGGAGTCGGCTCCCAACACATCAACTGATGAATGGATAATAAAAATGTGGTACATACACACAATGGAAAGTTATTGAGCTTTAAAGAAAGATGAAACCATGAAATGTACAATTAAATGGATGGCACAGGAAAAATTATACTTAATGTGCTTACACAGGCCTTCAAATAAAAATGCCATATGTTCTCTCTCATATGTGAGTCCTAGCTTCAAATTTTCTGTTTAGCCTGGAGTACATATCAAAATTAGAAAAATAATGTAGGTCAGTGTGTGGTGGCATTGATTTCTGGAGGTGGGACACTATAACATAGGTGGGAAGAATGTAGAGAAGAGTCATACTGTAGGGTGAGAAATATTTGAACCAGTAGTAAATTCTTGAGGATGGGGAAATAAGGAGGCAAGGAGCTAACCAAAATGTATGTATATGAAAAAGCTACATGAGAACTTATGATCTTGCTACCAAATAAAAAGTATAATAAAAGGAGATAGATAAATGTAGTTAGATAAAGGAGTATATAAAAGGAAATAGATGAACACACCTGATGAAATAATGAAAAACATGGAGTATTGACCTAAATGTTTTAAGGAGGGATGAAGGAAAGAGCTGTGGGATGCCTTTATAGGCCTTACTGAAGCATTCTGTGACAATTATGCAATCCCAGTGGCTTGGTATGGGCACAGAGATGAACCACTCTGGAGACAGTTTCAAGAACCGGCGACAGCAGGTGCTTCAATGAATGTGCCTACCTATGTATATAGTGGAAGTCTATAGACTATGATTGGTTAGCACATTACTTTAGATTGGACAGCGAGCTCTTTTAGTACCAGTATCTCTCTATGCAAAAGAGCATATAAAAGGAGCTATTGAGAGTACAGACACATGAATAGACCATCTAGGGGCTATTTACACTACTTCAGAATTCTGTGTCCTTACTACTTGGAATACTCAGGAACATGGTATGTCTTTATTTCAAAGTGCAGTGTGCCAGATAGGCTGACTGCCAGGTCATGGCTGCATTTTTCCCACTTGGAAAAAGATATGTAGATATTGGCCTAACAAAAACTAGGATGTATAAAGAAGCCTTATTAAATCCTACTAGTTAAGCTAATTAAATAAATAGAGAGTTTGAATAAAACTATCCTACATGGACAAGCAGCATTGTTCTCAGAGGACATGGAATATTAAATGAAAATTTAGTGCCAAATTACCTTTTTTCTAAGAGTACTTGTTCATTGTTCTTTGTGCAGCAGCCATTGCTAAAATGCCTATGCATCTGTGGATAATGTTTCCCATGTACTTGTATAGAGGCCTTACTACTTATACATGGTAGGATCTTTGTTTGTTTGTTTGTTTGTTTAATATAGAATATTTCTACGTAACATTGGCTTTCCTTGAATTCACTAGGTATACGGGGCTAACCTCTGTTTCACAGATATCCTCCTCTATCTGACTCTAGAGTTCTGGGATTAAAGGCCTGAGGGCTTTTTTAAAAAAAAAAGGCTTGAATTTGGGAGGAAGGTGGAAGATATCTTGGAGGAAACAATGGGAAATGAATATTACCAAAGTATATTGTACAGATGAACAAAATTAAGTTTTCCCTCAGAAATAGCCAGAAATTTGTATCAGAGGTGATTCTAGATCCTGTCAAGTTGACAATATTAACCATTTGGAGAATTCATCCCAAAACCATGAATACACTGTACTGGTGAGAGACTGTTGACAGTGAGCAAATGTTAGCCATTGGTTTATAAAGTTTATACTTGAAATATTTTCAGTGCCAGTGATAGGGAGGTGCTATTGTGGAACTCCTTCATTGGTATACTAAGTGAAGAATTGCAGATGTGGAAGATTAGGCTGTTTTGGATACTAGAATTGAATAATTCCCCAATTAATTTATATGAAGTACAATGAAGAATTTGGATTTAGACTTAATATGCATTTTTCTGCTTACATTGATTAAGTCAGATATTTTTAATAGATTTAAGCTTGGTTTTCTTAAGCTATCCTAGATTATGCTTGAATTATTTCCTATACCTCTTCAGCTTAGTGAATATGGTTGAATTTCAAGTGTAAGGACGTTTATGAATTAGAATTTTGGGTAAAACTTTGAATTGTTTGTTCATCTCTGTCTTGGCTTCTTTTCTGTGGCTGTTATAAATCATAAGAAAAATAATATCTAGTATATCAGATCAAGGGATTTCTTGTAGCCTTTGCGCTATTTAATTACTGAGTTTAGGAATGTCCTTGTAGGATTGAAAGTTTTGCCTTCATCCCCATTTCAACTCCTTGTCAATAAAATCTTTTAAATGTGTGTGTGTGTGTGTGTGCGTGTGTGTGTATGGTCGCTTTACCTGGCATTGGATCCTCAGGGAGATGGGTTACTGAGAGTTGTTGGATGCCATGTTGGTACTGGGATCAAAATTCAAGTATTCCACAGGAGTAGTCAGTGCTCTCAACTGCTACACTATTTCTCCAGCACTACATTTCATGTCTTAATATGCTTCCCTGCAGTATGCAATGTTTAACCTCTTCTTAGAACATCCTACTCTTTAAACTCTATTTTAAAACGCTGAGTCTTGAGCAGCTTGTTCCAAGATTTAAGACGTTCAGAGGAAATGGCAGAACAACAGAGATGGAAATCTATCTATCTATCTATCTATCTATCTATCTATCTGTCTGTCTGTCTATCTATCTACCTACCTGTCTATCTATTTATCTAAATGGTTACTTTTAAGTAGGAAGTTGGAATAAAGTAGAATCACTTGGGAATGGAATCTCAAAGAGGGATTTGCTGGATCAGATTGGATAGTGTGTGTATGGGGCAGATAATTTAGATTACATTGGTTGAGGAGGGAAGACTTGTCTATTTTAGGTGGGACCACTCTCTAACTGGGATCCTGGAATACATAAATAGAAATAGACCCTAAGTAGAGACAGGTATTTATTGCTCTCTGCTTTTTGACTACATGTAAAATTGAACTAGTTGCTTCAAGTTCAGGTTGTGACCTTACCATTATAGTGGACTAGTCAGAAACAGGAAACCCAAATAAACCTGTATTCCTGTAAGTTGCTTTTTATAATTCACATTTTATAAGTATATGTTTTTAAACATTTTAATTTCACTTTAAAATAATTTAGTTATTTAATTAATATTCAATTATATATAATTTATCTTCAAAATAAAACCCACTAAGATATTAGCTATTAAACTCATTTTAACAGAACCCTGTAAAGTACTATTCAAGCACTGACTACTGCAGTGTATATGAGAATTTTATTTTACTCTAGTAGTTACTGGTCTAAAGTAATTGATATTCTCTGAGCTCTGAGTCCCAACCCACCATCATACCAGAGATTTAGTCATCGTTGTTGTATTATTTAAGTAGAAAACAGAATGAATCTTGCAAGTAATGGATAGAAAATCTTACTCAATCACTAAGGAGAGTGCTCCATCTTGAATTGAGATGCATGTCACATCACTGGAAATGATTTTGGGAAATCAAGCAGAAACACAACACACACACACACACACACACACATTCAGCCAGGCTGTTCCTCATGCAGAATATTCTTTGGAATTCATAATTGTATCCTTATTTACTAACTGCCAGGAGATGTGGTTTGCTTCAAATGCCACAGACTTCACAGTAAAAGGTTTAAATATTTGTTAATCCAACTAAAACACATAATCATAGAATGTCCCTCACATGACTGACCAGTAAATAAATATAAAAATAGATTGATTCCTAAATAAATCTAGAAGAATTTTCTATCAAATCTGGTAGGGCTAAAATCTGTTTTTGTATATAATAAACTATCTACCATCATTGCCAGTTCTCCAGTTCCCTTTAGCCATAATGCCTGGGATTTGGACATTTCCCAAAGATTTCTGATTAAAGCTGCCAAACAGCACTCACAAAGCTGTGTGAGTCCTTTGCTCTTTGACTATTGTGTATCTTTAGAACTGTGTGACATTTGCCTTCATCCTGGTTGGAGGTCCACTTGTAATGCAAAGGAAAGTCTTGACTGCCTGTAAATTGTGAATATAAAAGGGGAGGAGATGTTTTGACGAAAATGAGAACTGAGACTCCAAGTGTCTGTGGAAAACTAAAAATCTGAATGTCAGCCTCCCCTAATTTCTACAGCAGTAAATGTTGGCCCTGAAATTCCTGAAGCAAATTTGAGGCATATAATCAAGTGTGATTTCTCCTGATTACTTCAGAACTAATTAGGAGGTGCCTTCCCACCCTAAACCTGCATTTAATTAGTAATATCTGGGAAGAAGATTTGCATATATTTCAAGTCATATTATGTCATGAGGACATTTGAGGTGATGAAAACTGACATTTATTATAATACAATAATGTATCACATTGAAATCAGCAGTCATTAGAAATTCACAGCTGCAGAATTGGGAGCCAATGTTAATTGATGAGACACAGTGACTCTGCCTGGTGAAGCAAATCAGAGCATGAAGCATAAGGAATGTAAATATGCGAAGTCAGGATATCAAAGGAAGAGCTGCAGACACTATGATTGGTACAGGTTCATGGATGAAGTTTTTCGCATCCCCTCTTTTTCCTTCCCTTCTCCTTAAATATGCCTCTCTTCTTCTCAGCTCTTTAGAAAGTGAAGGCTATGAGTGGTAGAATAGTTTGTTCAAGATCACTGCACTTGTTGCCTCAGTCAATGTGTGAAACCTAACTTTAATATTAGAGGTTGAAGCATGTGATTTTTACTTTCCTCAAGATAAGCATGTTCCTGTTAATACAAATATGCTCTTCTGCATACATATGTAACAATAGGGTTGGAGTTGGACCAATAGTGATTAAGCTAAGTGAATTAGAATTCTCTGCAAGACTTTATGCAACTCTTCAGGAAGAGAATTTTGTTCTGTTTAATATCCAAATTTGTAGTTCTGTGAACAATAATGGGTTTAAGCAGCATTTCTGCTTCCATCATGGAAAATCTGATCTACAGATAAGTGTAACAAAGAGGAAAGTAAATCTAAATGTGAAGGCCAGAGGAGTATGCCTTTTGAAGTTAATCTAGTCCCTGAATCAGATAAAGACCCAGCTACATCTGTAGATATTAAGCAGCATCCATTCTGTACTATGCTGTGTATCTTCCCCTTCAGTTTAACTCAGGTGAAAGTATCCACTATCTTGAGCAAAACATTTCTACAATAAGAGATGAAAAGAATATTGCATATGTGAGAAGCTTATGTGATATAGAGTAAGTAACCTTTTTAAATTGAATACCCCATCTCTGATTCCAAAATTTTAACCCAGGACTTGATATTTGCATCACAGAAAACATTTGAAATATATTCTTTCTCAGTCTCTCTACGTTCTTCATGATACCTAGGTAATCCCAGCAACAATAAGATGAGGCATGAGTATTCAAATAAAAAGCCAGCCTGACTATATAATGAATTCTGTTATTGAGAAGTAATTTCTCAGAAACAAAACTATAAAAAGCAAAAAGGAAAAACTAGAGAACTAGGGGTAGGATTCAAACACAGATATTTGTATTTTGTTGATACTCCAATAATTTTGTCATTTGAAAAAATCATTTCTTTAACTCTAATAATTATTTTGTTTTACTGTTTATTTTGTCTCTTCACATTTCTTTTTGTAATATTTAATTCTAGTCTTTTGCATTAAACTTACATCTGAATTTAAAGTCTTCTATATACAACATAGAGTTGGATGATGCTTTTTATCTATTCTGACAGGTTTTTTGCCTAAAATTTTTAAATCCATTTACAACATTATTACTGACACTTTGAATTTCTAACATTAATTACTTTTTGTATTTCTCACTTTTATCAATTTATTATTTGTTCACTTCTTCCTTTTATATTAATGGAATATTTTAACATATTTATTTCTTTAACAATATTTTATCTTTATTTTTTAGTGGTTTATTTATGAGGTGGATATTTTTCTAGGGCTGGCCACATACGGTTCAGTGTCTCAAAATACTAACACAATTCCAAAGATATAGGAACAAGAATTTCTACATGGTAGTATTTCTTTTTAATTATTTTTCAGCTTTTATCTAAATATATGATATATTTATTAGCATTGTATACACAATACATTGTAATCATTATTTTGCCATTTCTAGTACTTTATATTTCATTTGCAATGATGTTTTCAAACTTTTTATATGCTTCATCTCCATAGTTTTAATCCCAGCCATATATTCTGTTGACCTTATTTCATGCAATTACAATAAATATGTTTAGGGGATGAAGGAGAATAAATATATTCATGACATCTTTCATAGTTTCATGATTGTTTTAAATAATCATCTTTTCAGTTTGGTTAGAAGAATGTGAAGATAGATGTTAGGTGAAATATCCTTCTTAAAATATTTATTTTTATTTTACATTTAGAAGTGCTTTGCTTGCTATATATGTACATGCACCATGTGTCTGTGTGGTGCCTACAGAGGCTAGAAGAGGGTATCAGAACCTCTGGAACTAGAGTTACAGATGGCTTTGTGCCAACATATAGGTGCTTGCTATTGAAATTTGGTCCTCTGCCAGAGCAATAATTGCACGTAGCCACTGTGCCATCTCTCCAGCCTGAAATATTCTTAACTAAAATGGGACAAGCTATTACAGGAAGCAAAACTAACTCTTGAAACAAAGGGAATCCCTAAGTTTAGATATTTTTAAAAAGGGAGAGAAGTCTGACTAGAAACAAGGTAAACAAGTTTTGAGGCACTTACTTGTTGGTAGCTGTCAGAAGCTTATGAAATGTATGAGATAAGACATAAGGCTATAAATCAGGTTGTTTGGGACATAGGTCATAGAAAGGTATTATAATGTAATTCTGTAGGCAAACTTTCTGACTCCAAGACTGGAAGTAGAAAAAGGAGTGAGGAAGAAATTATGTTATCTTCAACATCCTCTGGTGATCTATATTATTTTTTCCCAAGTTTTTGGTGCTGTTTGGGCAAGTTTTTGATGTTCAGGAGGTAGAGTCTTTTTTGAGAAAGTACATACATCACTGAAGGCAGGTTTGAGAGTTAATAATTTCATCCCACTTTCTGTTCTCTCTCTTTACTTTTTATATGTAGACGAAGTGTGGTTCTGCTTCTTGTTTCCTGTTGCCACATCATTCCTTTTCCAACATGATACACTCCATCCTTCTGGGTCTCTGAGTCAAGATAAATTCTTTCTTCCTTCAGTTACATTTTTGTATAATAATTTAGAACAGCAATAGAAAAGGAACCACCTTCTTTGATATAAAATCATTTTCCCCAGTAAGTGATTCTAACACCAGGGAGTCTTTTACCTAGGAGCTTACCTACAATAGGGAGCCTGTTGGAATCTGAAAATGAAAGGCTGCTTATATTGGGGCCTGAAAGGCAGATAAATTCTAACATTAGATTCTTAAAAATACAATGCTTAACTCCATAGGGAAAAATATTGTTTATTCTGTGCAAAATATGAATATCATTACCTAGGACCGTGGGTTCAAGTTAAATAGCGTAACATATTACAAAGGAGAAATGATTACATGAGGTTATTATTGTTGCTTTGGGGTTCTTGTTGTAATCACAGAATCAAAACAAGTCAAAAATGCCATAAATTCACACACTTCCCAAAAATATCATCGTACAAACATCAGGTAGGTAGGTTTTAGCAAAACTTGCAAATCTCAAGTCTAAGTTTCAACGAGCTTCTCATAACATTTTTAAGTTGTGTCAATGAAAGTTAATAACTACATTTATCAAGGATTTACCTGGTAGTCAAAATGATGTTATGTCAGATGCACAGGAATATGATATGTCTATTTATTTAGTGACAAACCAAGGTAAGATTTCAAGACAAGGAAAACTAAGAATACATGAGATAACTGTGTGAGTCTTTTTGAATTCAGCACAATTAATAACATTTCCTACAAAGACTGTTGACATAGAGATAATATTCCTTTTCATTCATTATTTATTTATTTATATTCCAGCCATTGCAACACCTCCTAGTCCCTTCCCCCATTTCCTCACACCATTTTCCCTCTCCATTGCTTATAAGAGGGTACTTGCCCTCTCCAATCCCCAGTCAGTATCCCCCTTCCCTGGGGCCTCAAGTCTCTCAAAGATTATGTGTATTTTTTTCCCACTGAGGCCAGACCAGGCTATTCTCTGCTGTATATGTGTTCAGAGGCCTAACAGCAACCCATTGATGCTGCCTGATTGGTTACTCAGTCTCTGGGATCTTCCAGGGGAGAAGGTTAGTGAAGAGTGGTGGTCATTTTCCCTTTCAGCCCCTTCAGTCCTTCCCCTAATTCTTCCATAGGGAGCCTTGACATCAGTCCTATGTTTGGCTGTAAGTATCTGCATCTATCTCAATCAGCTGCTGGTAGATCCTCTCAGAGGACAGCTGTGCCAGGCGTCCCTCTGTAAACACATCATAGCATCACTAATAGTGTCAGTCCTTGGTGGGCCCCCATGAGATAGATCTCAAGTTGAGTTGGGCTCGTCACTGGACAGCCTTTCCTCTCTCTTCTCCTTTTTTGTCCCACCAGTTATTTTAGACAGGAATAATTCTGGGTCAGAAATTTTGACTGTGGCTTGGTAATCATGTCCCTCAACTTGGTGGTCTGTCTAGCTACTGGAAGTGGACTCTTCAAGTTCCCTCTTCCTACTGTTCAGCATTTCAGCTAAGGTCACCCCAACTGAGTCCTGAAACTCTCTTACATGCCAGGTTTCTGTTACTTTCTAGAGGGACACCTACCCCCATTCCCAGAACCTACATATTTCCGTTCATTCTTCTGGTCCTCTGGGCATCTCTCCTGTTTCTCCCCCAAATACTTCATTCCCCTTTGCTCTCCCTTACCCCTTTCCCACACAGGTACTTCCCTCCATCTGCCTCCCATGATTATTTTGTTTCCCATTCTAAGTGGGATTAAAGCATCCTCACTTGGGCCTTCCTCCTTGCTAAACATTTAATGATCTATGGGTTGTATCCTGGGTATTCTGTAGTTTTTGGCTCATATCCACTTATTAGTGAATACATACCATGCATGTCCTTTTGGGTCTGGGTTACCTCCCTCAGGATGATATTTTCTAGTTCCATCCATTTGCCTGCAAAACTCATAATGTTCTCATTTTTAATTGCTGAGTAGTATTCCATTGAGTAGATGAATCACATTCTCTGTATCTATTCTTCTGTCGTGAGACATCTGGATTATTTCCAGTTTCAGGCTATTACAAAAAATGCTGCTGAAATCATAGTGCAGCATATTTCCTTGTATGATGAAACATTTTTTGGATATATGCCAGAGTGGTATAGCACAATTTTCAGGTAGAACTATTTCCAGTTTTCTGAGGAACCACCAGATTGATTTCCAGTCTAGTTGTACCAGATTATAAACCCACCAGCAATGAAGGAGTATTGCTCTTTCTCCATATCCTTGCCAACATGCGCTGTCACTTGAGTTTTAGATTTTAGTCATTCTGATTGGTATAAGGAGGAATCTCAGGGTTGTTTTGATTTGCATTTCCCTAATAACTGTGGACATTAAAGATTTCTTTATGTGATTTTCTGCCATTTGAGATTCCTCTGTGGAGTCCTCCTGAAATCATGCGTTGTTCACTTTTATCTCTCTAAAGCTGAAAGCTCATGGCAAATCTGTGGCTGACTGCCTCTGGCACCACCGAGACAAACAAACTTTGCCACAGATATGGGGAAGGACCCTCTTATCCTTAAAGGGAATGGCCCAGACCCAGTTTCCTTATGGGGCCGAGGATTGATATGCCTGTCTGATACCACAGAAGGTACAGCGAACTGGCTACCAAAAAGATTAATAAAAAAATAGATACCCCACAAAGCCAGGCACAACCATAAATACGATGAATAACAATTTACATCCAGGGAAGAGAAATCTCCCTGAGAATTCCCTTCTTTTTCCTTTGCAGGTAAAAATGAATCACCCATGATGTCTGCTGTTAGAAGTTCTAATCCAGATGCTGGCCTCCGAATTTACACTACTCAGACCTTTGAAGGGCCACTGACAGAAACATCAAACAGCTAGAGACTGACATCACTAATCTGAAGAAATCCCTGTTTTGCTGTCTGAAGAGACCTCCTAAAATCGCAAAGATCCTTATTGGACTTGATTTATTCTATTACAATAGAAAAGTCTGTGTACAGCTCTTGATTATGTACAGCTCTTAAAGGAGAAGGTTGCCTTTACATAGAAAAGACAAGGAGGGTTAAAGAGAGAATGAAACAGGTAGTGAAGGCCCTAAGAAAAATCAGAGAGAGAAAGAGACAGATGAAGGCTGGTACAAGAATTGGTTTTCAGCCTCTCCAAGGTTGTCAACCCTATTTCCTCCCATCTTGGGACCATCGTTTGGGTTCTTTTTGCTTTTTTATGCTGGTCCCTGGCTCTCAAATAGGCAGACTAACTCTGTGATACAACAGATAAATAATTTGGTTGCAAAACCTACTCAGATACATTATCATAAGTTAGCTGTGGAGGACCACAAGACTCAAGATGAGGTTGTTATTTTATACAGGGTGTCTCCAAAACCCATCTCCACCCAACCTAAAAGGGGGGACTTCTGCCCCTAGACCAAGCAGAGAGGGGCCATCCAGAACCCCCTCTGTCAGGTGATCTGAATTCTTGCTTAGGCTGCAAGGCTAAGCACTGCAAGGGAATATAAATAAAAGATAAAAATATCTCTCTGGGTTTCCTGAGGGACAATCCTGACTGCATAGGGGTTGATGTCAAAAGTATCCCCTCTCCAGGAAAAAGATATTGGGATGGGTATGGCCCTCATGCCTCACTGGACAACGACAGGAGGACTGGAGCCATTACAAGGTCCCCTTCAAATACTGGAGGTCAGGCCTCTTTCCCTGTCTTCGCAAGTTAAGAATTGCCATAGCCCTTCTATACTTAGAAAAGGGAGGAGATGTCAGGGGCAACCCTGCTTACCCACTGAAGGCCTAAAATCATCCATAGGCCTAAAATCAGCAATAGACCTGTCATACATGTATACTAACACCAAGTCTTGGGTCTCAGTGGAAAAACATTAAAACAGATGGCTATAAGCTAATGTAAACTGGCAGGTTTGTGGAAATTTACCAGCCTGAGTAGTCATAGACCTTGTAAATAGGTAGCCTGGGCAGACAATACCAACTTAGATAAGGACAATCGAGTCATAGGCAGAGGTCATAGTCAATTGTCCCCTGAACCTTCACCCAGCCGATACCCGGTTCTGATGATATCTGTATTCCCCCTGATCACCCACACTCCAGTGTCATTCCCTTCCCCACATCATGCCTTTCTGTGTTTATAACTCCTGTGCGAATGAATTACGATTTGAGAAAAAATAAATTAAAAAAAAAAAGAAAAAGAGAGATTCCTCTGTGGGAAATTCTGTTTTGTTCTGTACTCCAATTTTGAATTGGGCTATTTGTTTGGATGCGAGATTGACTTCTTGAGTTCTTTACGAATTTTGGATATTAGCCCTCTGTAAGAAGTAGGGTTAGTGAATATTTTTTCCCAATCTGTAGGTTGCTTATTTGTCCTATTAACATTGTCCATTTGCCTTACAGGAGTATTTCAGTTTCATGAGGTCTCATTTATCAGTTGTCAATCTTAGAGCCTGAACCATTTGTGTTTAGGTCATGAGAATTTCCCCTGTCCTAATATGTTTGAGGATATTTCCCAATTTCTCTTCTATTAGATTCAGTGTATCATGTTTTATGTTGTGGGTTTTGACCCACTTGGACTTGAGCTTTGTGCAAGGTGATAAATATAGGCCTATTTTCATTCTTCTACATGCAGACTGCCACGAAGACCAGCTCAATTTATTAAAGATGCTTTCTTTTTCCATTGTATGGTTTTGGCTTTTTTGTCAAATACTACATTTATTTTTGGGCATACTATTCTCTTCAATGGATCTACCTGTCTGTCTCTGTACCAATACCATGTGGTCATTATCACCATTGCTTAATAATATAGCATGAGGTCAGGGATGGTGTTTCCCTCAAAAGATCTTTTATTATTAAGAATTATTTTGGCTATCCTGTTTTTTGTTGATATTCAGTTGAAAATTACTCTTTCCATGTCTGTGAAGAATTATATTGGAATTTTGATGGGAATTGCACCAAATCTGTAGATTGATTTTGGTAAAAGTCCATTTTCACTAGGTAAATTCTACCAATCCATGAGCATGTCATTTCTTTCCATCTCCTGAGTTCTTCTCCAATATTTTTTCTTCAGAAATTTGATGTTCTTGTCATAGAGATCTTTTAATTGCTTGGTAGGGTTACACCAAGGTTTTTATATTATTTGTGGCTATTATGAAGTATAGTTGGTTCCATAATTTGTTTCTAAGCCTGTTTAACATATGAATAAGGGAAGTCATCTGATTCGAGTTAATTTTATATCCAGTCACTTTGCTGAATTTATCAGCTGTGGGAGTTCTCTGATAGAATTTGGGGGGTCACTTATATATACTATCATATCATCAGCAAATAGTGATACTTTAACTCCTTCCCTTCCAATTTGTATCCACTTGATCTTTTGTTGTCTAATAGCTCTATATAGAACATTTAGTACTATATTGACAAAATAGAGAGTGAGCACTCTTCTCTTGTCCCTGATTTTTGTGAAATTTCTTCTAGTTTCTATCCAGTTAATTTGATGCTGGCTGTTCATTTGCTATATAATGCTATTATTATGGTTAGGTATGTGCCATATTCCTGATACATCCAGGACTTTTAAAGCGAAGGAGTGTTGCATTTTGCGGAAGGCTTTTTCAGCACCTAAAGATATGATCATATAATGTTTTTCCTGAAGTTTGTTTATATAGAGTATTAAGTTGATGGATTTTTTGTATATTTTTCATATATTGAACCATCCCTGTATCTCTGGGATGAAGCCTATGTGATTGTGCTGAATGACGGTTTTGATGTGTTCTTGTATTGCAAGAATTTTATTGAGTATTTTTGCATCAATATTGGACTGAAGTTCTCTTTCTTGGTTGAGTCTTTGTGTGGTTTAGGTATCAGAATAACTGTGACTTCCTAGAATGAATTAGGTAGTGTTCCTTCTGATTTTTTGTTTATGAAATAGTTTGAGGAGTGTTTTTTTATTAGATCTTCATTGATGGCCTCGTATAGTTTTAAACTAAAATCATCTGACCCTGTGCCTTTTTTGTTTTAGAGGTTTTAATGAATACTTCTATTTCTTTTGGGATTATGGGACCATTTAGATAGTTTAACTAAATGTGATTTAACTTCAGTAAGTTGTGTCAATTTAGGAAAATAATCCATTTCATCTAGATTTTCTAGTTTTGTTGAGTATAGGCTTTTGTATTAAGATCTGTTACTTGTTGAATTTCATCAGTTTCTATTGCTATGTTTCCATTTTTATTTCTATTCTGTTAATTTAGATACTATCCTCTGTGACTTATGTTATTTTGGCTAAAGATGTATCTATCTGATTTTCTAAAAGTACCAGCTCTTAGATTTGTTGATTCTTGGTAACATTCTCTTTGTTTCTAAGTAAATAATTTCAACTCTGAGTTTGATTATTTTCTACTCTCTACTCCTGGGTGTGTTGCTTCGTTTTCTTCTAGAGCTTTTAGATTTACTGTTAAGTTGCTAATGAAGTATCTCTTCAATTTCTTTATGAAGGCACTTGGTGCTATGAATTTTTGTCTTAACATTGCTTTTATTGTGTCCCATACTTTTGGATATGCCATGCCTTAATTTTCATTAAATTATAGAAACTTCTTAATTTGTTTATTTCTTTCCTGACCAAGTTATCAATGAGTAGAGAGCTGTTCAATTTCCACAGATATGTATGATTTCTGTTGTTTTTGTTGTTATTCAAATCTAGCCTTATTTCATGGTAATCTGATAGAATTCATGGGATTATTTCAATCTTCTTATATCTGTTGAAGCTTGTTTTGTGTCCAATTTTATTGTCAGTTTTGGAGAAGGGACCATGAGGTACTGAGAAAGTACAGTCTCTTGTTTCGGGGTGAAATGTTCTGTAGATATCTGTTAAATCCATTTGATCCATAACTTTGTTTCACTCTGTCTCTGTTTAGTTTCTGTTTCAATGACCTGTCTATTGGTGAGAGTAGGGTGTCGAAGTCTCCCACTATTACTGTTTGAGGTTCAATGTGTGTCTTAAGATTTAGTAAAAATTTCTTTTGTGAATGTGGGTGCTCTTTCATTTGTGACATAGATGTTCAGAATTGAGACTTCCTCTTTGTGAATTTTTTCCTTTGGTGAATATGAAATGTCCTTCCCCATCTCATTTGATAACCTTTGATTGACAGTCCATTTTGTTTGATACTAGAATGACAACTACTGCTTGTTTCTTGGCATTAATTGGTTGAATTTTTTTCCATCCCTTTATCTGAGGTAGTGTGTGTTGTTGTCACTAGAAGTGTGTTCCTTGTATGCAGCAAAATGCTGAATCCTGCTTGTGTTCCAGTGTGTTAGCTTGTGTCTTTTTTACTGGGGATGAGTCCACTGATGTTGATAGATATTAAAGACAGATGATTGTAAGTTCCTGTCATTTTTTTTTTTTTTTTTTGGTTAGAGGTGGTATTATATGTGTATGATTCTCTTCTGGGTTTGTTGTGAGATTTTAAATTTCTTCTGTTTTCTTGAGTATAGTTACCTTCTTTGTGCTGGAGTTTCCTTCCACCATCCTCTGTAGGGCTGGATTAGTAGAAAGATAGTATTTAAATTTGGTTTTGTAATGAAATTTCATAGTTTCTCCATCTATGGTGATCGAGAGTTTTGCTGAATATTGTATCATTGACTGTCATTTATCTTCTCTTAGGATCTAGATGACATTTGTCCAGCATCTTTTGACTTTTAGAGTCTCTAGTGATAAGTCTAGTGTAATTTTAATAGGTCTGTTCTAGTTTCTGAATAAGTTCAAAATGTTTGTCTGAAATGACGAATTACTGCAAAATATTGATAAGAGAGAATTCTCTGTCTTGACATGACTCATTAGTACAAGAGACTGGAAATTATAATGACTGACCATCTGTAATCACACGAACATCAAGGCTAGAGTCTCCATCTTTTTGTAGGATCATTAAATGTGTCACCATCACAGAGCTGAGCTTATCAGTATGGTTGTATAGTAGAGTTTTAGGTATCCAATTATGGAAAACATTAACTATTCAGTTTCTGGGTCTCAAGGAAGGGACTGGGGTGGCAGAGACAGTGACAAGCATTTCTGATACTTAGTAGACAGGAATATATGTCATCTACTCCTAGATAGACTGAATAACATAGTCACTATTACTTATCAGTTCTGATTAGTACCTACAATTCAAACCACAGGCAACTTAATAGCAATGTTATTGTACTCAAGGAAGGTGTTTTATGCTAGGTGAGAAGAATGAAGGTGTAAATGTGGAGAAGACATATTCTTAACAGGAGAAAACCTAAGGAATGAAAATTGCTACTCTGGAAACTCAATTGGAAGAGGGAGCTTCTCCTAAGTGAAAATGAACTGTACTTAAGAGAATGAACTGGAAGACTTCATACACTACCAGATGAAGAAGGTCCTCTGTAAGTCAGAGATTCTGAATGGAGTGACCTTAGCAAATACTGCATGAGTGAATCCAAGTTTCAGAGAGCAATATTGGCTAGATTTAAGTGGTTTCTTGTCTTGTCTGTGTCATGAGGCATTCTAATAGTATCCAAAACACACATCTATCTAAAGCAGCCCTGTTGAATCTTCTCTCAACTCGGTTTCCATACATACCATATGTATTTGTTCTTCTTTCTTTCTTTCTTTCTTTCTTTCTTTCTTTCTTTCTTTCTTTCTTTCTTTGTTTCTTTTTTTTTTTTTTGGTTTTCAAGACAGGGTTTCTCTGTTTAGCCCTGGCTGTCCTGGAACTCACTCTGTAGACCAGGCTGGCCTCGAACTCAGAAATCCGCCTGCCTCTGCCTCCCAAGTGCTGGGATTAAAGGCGTGTGCTACCACCACCCGGCTCTTCTCCTTTCTTAATGAAAATCATATCTCCATCTAGTCAAGCAGGTTGAAAATTTAAGACATCCCCTTTGAAGACCATTATGACTTGTCCTTTTCCACTTATTTTATTTTTGCCTTTTAAAAGTGATGTCTTTGTGGGAAACTGGGTACTGTGTATTTTATCCAATATCAGGTCCAAACTCTTGAATTTGGGTGGCCTCTGAAGGCCCAGAACGGGAGAATATTCTGCCACCATAGAAGTGCCTATCATGGCAACGGTTGTTTTGTTACCCAGTCCCCCCTATTTTACTGCTGAACCTCAAATGAAACTGCTGAATTTTCAGTCATGACAAATTTTATTCACTATGATATGAAAAGGGTTTGGGCTATTGAGTTAGTTTTCACATTGGCCACTTAATGTTGAACTGCATATTTATGCTAGATTCTAAGGTTTGGAAAGTCTCAGTGGCTGAATATTTAGGGCTACTGCTCTGAGATTTTGGAGGGTTATAAATTGTGGAGAAAATATATTGGAGATTCTGTGGAGGATGGTGGAATTAGGTTCCCACTTAAGTATTACAGCAGTGTCCAGCAGGACACCTCACACCTTGGAAAACAGATCAGTATCTTGCAGGTAAAATGGTTTATGACTCTGTGACTGTATTTCACAATCTCTTAAAGGCAGCCTTGTAATTCTCTGAAGACATTGTAAAGCAGCACTGTAATTTTTAGGGACTTGAAAGAGATATGTATTGCCTGTATCAAAGTCACCCTCTGCTTTCACCAAGTAGTACAGATGCAGGATTGCTAAGCCAGGCAGAGAAGAAAATAGTTAGGAATCTTTCCAGTCATTTTACAGTGTAGAGTGATGGAACTCCAATGAACTACCCTGACCACTTTATCTGTCTGACTACTATATATCAATTATATTATATACCAATACAAACATGATAACAGTGTTAGAATATTCTTGTTTGCCCATTCATATACCCCATGCAAGTATAGTATATCAGTAATGGAACAAGTCTCCTCACATTTGCTTTATTTATGTCTAAGAATTTCAAGAAGTCATTGTTTTTAATAGCTGACTACTACTCTAGTGTGTAAATGAACTATTTTCTGTATCCATTCCTCTGTTGAAGGACATCTGGGTTCTTCCAGCTTCTGGATATTGTAAATAATGCTGCTACGAATATAGTGGAGCATTTGTCCTTGTTATATGTTGGGGCATATTTGCGTATATGCCCAGGAGTGGTATTGCTGTGTCCCCAGTTATAACTATGAACAACTTTCAAAGGGACTGCCAAACTTCTTTCCAGAATGATTGTGAAAGCTTGCAATCCCACCACAATGGAGGAGTGTTTCTCTTTCTTCACATCCTTACCAGGATCTGGTGTCACCTGAGTTTTTGGTCTTAGCCATTCTGACTGGTGTGAGGTGGAATTTGAGGATTGTTTTGGCTTACATTTTCCTGATGACTAAGGATGTTGAACATTTCTCAAGATGCTTTTTGACCATTCAAGTTTCCTCAGTTGAGAATTCTTTTTTTGGCTCTGTATCATATTTTATAGGGTTATTTGATTGTCTAGAGTATAATTTCTTGAGTTATTTGTATATATTGGATATTAGCCCTCTATCAAATGTGGGATTGGTAAAGATCTTTTCCCAATCTGTTGGTTGCCATTTTGTCCTATTGAGTGTCCTTGGCTTTATAGAAGCTTTGAAGTTTTATGAGCCCCCATTTGTCAATTCTTGACCATAGAGAATAAGCTATTGGTGCTCTGTTCAGGAACTTTTCCTCTGTGTCCATGTATTCAAGGTTCTTCCCCACTTTCTCTTCTATCAGTTTCAATGTATCTGGTTTTATGTGGAGGTCTCTGATACACTTGGACTTGAGCTTCATACAAGGAGATAAGAATGGATCTACTTGCATTCTTCTACATGCTGACCTCCAGTTGAACCAGCACTATTTGTTAAAAATGCTGTCTTTTTTCCACTGAATGGTTTTAGCACCTTTGTCAAAGATCAAGTGACCATAAGTGTGTGGGTTCATTTAAGGGACTTCAATTCTATTCCACTGATCTTCCTGCCAGTCTCTACACCAATACCATACAGTTTTTATCATTATTGCTCTGTAGTATAGTTTGAGATCCCAGATTGTGATTCCCCCAGAAGTTTTGTTATTGTGAAGAATAGTTTTTTGTTATCCTGGGTTTTTTGTTATTCCAAATGAATTTGCAAGTTGCTCTTTCTAATTCTGTGAAGAATTGACTTAGGATTTTAATGGGGATTGCATTGAATCTGTAGATTGCTTTTGGCAAGATGTCCATTTTACTATATTAATCCTGCCACTCCATGAGTATGATTCGAGGACGGCCCATCCAGAGACTGCTCCACATGTGGATCCATCCAATGTACAGTCACCAAATGCAGACTCTGTTGTATATACCAGGAAGTCCATGATGACAGGAGCCTGATATAGCTGTATCTTGAGAGGCTCTGCCAGAGCCTGATATATAAACAGAGGCAGATTCTTGCAACTAAACAGTGAATGAAAAATGGGGTCCCCAATACAGGAGTTAGAGAAAAGACTGAAGAAGCTGAAGGGGCTTCCAGCCCTATGGGGAAAGCTACAATACCACCCAAATAGAGCACACCCTCATAGAATTAGGAGGAGGAGGGATGGGAGGAGGCATTTCTGGGGAGGATTGAGAAAGGGGATAACATTTGAAATGTAAATAAATAGAGTATCAAAAACAAAAAACAGAAACAAAAATATATACAAAACCAGAAAATGGAACTGGCTATTGAATTCAAGCATTTGAGACTTTTGTCAAAAATTCAATATTATCCATATTACTAGGATTCCTTATAATATTCAAGGACAAGATATTGTGAAAGGGGTCCATGGAACTAGCAAATATATTTAAAACAATATTTTCATAAAATAAGAAAGGGGAAGGTATATCCCCATACACCACAAATTTATTTAAATTATTTTCTTTTCATTTAAAATTTTTAATCTATTTAGAAGCCCAGCAAATTTCTGCTGATTGTCTATGGCACCCTACAACTAGGCATACTTATGCCTTGGTGAAAAGGAAGCATCCACTTACTGTCATATGGCACGATCCTGCTCAGGTATTGCCAGAAGCCAGGACCCTTGCCCTTACCCTCACCCCCTACCTTTCCCCACCTGCACAATGTCCCCTGCAGCCTGGCAAACACAAGCTCCTGCTTGGCAAGCAGTGTATAGCAGGAAAACCATAACTCAAGCAGTGTACCATATCTTTTGAAGAATAGCAGGTGGATCATAATTCAAGGCAGTGTACTATATAGACCATGACATGTTCAAGGCACAGGCCGAGAAGATTCTGTACTTTCCCACTACCTGGCCCCTCTTACTCCCTCCCCTTGTAAAGCATGTTATAAAAAAGCATTTCATGTTCAAATACATGACTCTTGACAAGCAACTGTTTGCTTGAGTCCTTTCTCTCTCCCTCCCGTTCTTCTTTCAGGTTGCGGTCCTCCTCGCCCCCATGAATAACTAGGACCTGCTGGTCGGGTCAAGTGGCGCCCAGACGTGGAGCTCGAGGCACGGATCCCTCCGGACGGACCCTCATTGAGAAGTGGCCACAACATCAAGATTGAGTGAGACAGTGATCGTCGCCTGCGACCTGTCATCCTCGGGTAAGTTTCATTTTCATTCCATCCAATAAGAATGGGCCATTCATTGTCTAAGGAGGTGGCCTTCATACAGGACCTCAAACATGCACTCAGAGAGAGAGGAATAAGGGTTAAGAAAAAGCATCTTATAAGTTTTTTTATCTTTATTGATGAGAAGTGCCCTTGGTTTATGATTGATGGTCCTACCATCCATCCCAAGAAATGGCAGAAGGTAGGTCGTGAATTAAATGAGAAAATTAAAACTGAAGGTGATGCAACTGTTTCTGCAACAATTTTTTCCTTTTGGGGTATTATTAGAGATATTATTGAAGATGCAGATAAAGATACAGGGAAGCGACAACTTTTGTCTGTTGCTGAATTTTGCTTGTCACAATCTCGGCTTAATTCTACCTGCCCATCTCGTCAGCCCTCTAGGCCTCCGTCTCAGGCTTCTGTTTCTTTTACTCTCATAGATATTCCCCCTGAATAGGTTCCCCCTCCTTCTGATCCGCCTCGCCTCTATCCAGATTTATCTTCTTCTGATTCCTCTCCACAGGTCTCTCAGCCTCCATCTTTTAATTCTTCAGCAGTTTCTGATTCACAGACTTCCTCCCCCACTCACATTTGCAATCCTGTATTGCAGAAGTCTGCCTCCCCATGCCCTGCTGCTAAACGTCATTTTTCTTCTTCTCTGTCACTCTCTCGACAGACTCCCCCGGCTGCTCTCTCCGAGCCACAGCCTCTGGAATCCGGTGATGCTGTCATCCTTGAAAAATACAGCCCTGACTGGTCTCCTCCTATGGCACCTTCTGCTCCTTCTTCCATGCCTGCCTTTTCAACTTTCCCTGCCACTTTGCCTAATTCTCTTTCTGACATGCGAGATCGCCTTTCCTTTCAAGTTCGTGAATTGACGGACATTCTCCGCCTTCAAAAACAAATTTCCCATCTTAAGGTCCTTTGTTCTTCCTCCGTTCCCTCACAAGATTCCCTGCATTTAGCCTTTCCTGTTACCCGATCCCAGGTTCCTTCTTCACAGACACCTGCAGCCGCAGTTTCTGAGTCTCAACAAACCCCACCACTTCCCCCTGCTACATGGTCGGGTGGAGCCCGGCGGCCCTCCCCCTCCTCTATGCCCGCCGTACCCCTACCTTCTCATCTTGCTCCTGCTTCTTCTTCTCGTCTCTCCTGCAAGCCCTCTCGGACCTCCGCATCCAGTCCGAGACTGAGGCAGATTCCTCTGAGAACGAGCCCAATTCAGACATTGAAAATGAAAGTGATCAGGATGATTCTAAAAGTGATCTCACAGTTTTCAAAAAACTCAATTTTAAACATCTTGAAAAACTGAATTTTGCCGTTAGGAATTATGGCCCTAACGGCCCCTTTACTCTTTCCCTTCTTGAGAGTCTTGGCGGGGGTGGGTATTTAACTCCTAATGAATGACTCACTGTAACCCAGTCCGTTTTGACTCGGGGGCAGTTCCTTTCTTGGCAGGCAGATTGGGCTGATCGCTGCCGGTCTCAGGCACAAGCCAATCTCTCAAGCACACTCTTGCCTTCTAACAAATGGACACTTGATAAGCTTCTAAGTCGAGGAAAATATGCCTCTAACCAAATACAACAAAAATTTTCTTTTGGCCTTTTGGCTCAATCTTCCTCGGCAGCCATGAGTGCTTAGAGAGCCATTCTCATGAAAGGTTCTGTTCTTTCTCCCCTGACTAAGATCACTCAAGGCAATCAAGAAGAGTTTTCAGAGTTTGTTGCTCGCCTCCTGGAGGCGGCTGAGAGGTCTTTGGGACCTGGCCAGGGAGAGAATAAGCTTCTCCAACAGCTTGCTTACGAGAATGCAAACTCTGCCTATAGGGCTGCCCTTCGAGGGAAATATAAAAATAAAGATTTGGATGAGATGATTCGTATTTGCAAGGATGTGGATCCCTTTGCTCAAAAAGTCTCACAAGCCATCAATTTGGCTGTGGGAGCGGACACTGGTGGTGGGACAACCGGAACCACCTGTTTCAGATGTGGTCAATTGGGTCATTTTGCTAAACAATGCCCTCAGGGTAGATCCATGGCTCACCCCCCCCCTCAATTAAGGGGAGAGCGTTCGCCTCCAATGACCCCTTGCCCTCGTTACAATCGAGGCAGACACTGGGCTAATGCTTGTCGCTCCAAAACTGATATTTTAGGCAATCCCCTCCCTCCCCTTTCGGGAAACGGGATGCGGGGTCAGCCCCGGGCCCCTCAACCAGTCTCCTTCCTGCCGGCCTCGGGGAACAGCCAGGCAGGGCCACACCAAACCCTTCAACAACAGCTCCCAAACCAACCTCAACCCTCCATAGGGCTACCCCAGGGAGTGCAGGATTGGACCTCTGTGCCTCCTCCAGTGCAATATTAGAAGCTGTAGGAGGAGTTCAGATAATCCCTACTGGTGTTTTTGGGCCTCCCCCATCCCAGACTTATTATCTTATCTTGAGCAGAGCATCTGCCACACTTCAAGGCATTACCATCTTCCCCTCAATTGTTGATAATGATTACTCTGGAGAGATTAAAGTATTGGCCACTAGCTCCAGAGGGCCCCTTCACGTTCGCCAGGGACAGCGAAGTGCTGCCATGCTTCTGATTTTTTTTGCACATCGTGGGGCTGTGAGACCACAGGAGATGCATATTGGAGGCCCCACTCCTCCTGGGATTATATTACCCTACGGAGAAAATTCCTTCCCAAATATTTACAGGAGAAATTAGGTATATCCACGGCTGATCCTCTAAGATCCCAATGTCAAAGTAATTGGTGTTCCCCCCTCCTCATTTCCTTTACTGAGAGAGGGAAGGATAAAGACTGGACAGCCGGAGGATTTATATGGGGCTTGCGTCTGAGAGAGTGCATTACTTGGTCATATGGCTGCTCAGATCCAGGGCTCACCTTTACAATAAAACTTCTTAAGGCCATTCCCAATAAAGATATTGCCGCCATGGGCCCTAATCCTGTTCTACAACACCCCTCTAAGCCCCTCAATCCAGCTCCCAAACCTACGATTGCCGCCCCTGGTGTTTTGTCTTCATCCTTTCCCTTGGCGCCTTTGGCTACTATGTTTCAGCCCACTGTTCCCAAAGGCCCTCTTAGTTCTGCTGACCTTATTATTTCCTTGGTAAATGCTTCTCTCGAGACTATCCATAATACCAGCAAACCTAATTATCAACAATGCTGGATTTGTTTTTCACCTATTCCTCCCTTCTATGAGGGGATAGCTATCCTCTCCCCTCCCACTTTTACCAATGATGGCAATAGACTCCTTGGGACTCGTTCGCCTGAAGGAGGTCTTACTCTTAGCTCCATTTCAGGAATAGGCCTTTGTCTTTTGGGACCCTTCATGCTCCCCCCTAGGGACTTGATTCCGGTCTGTAACCAGACAATGATCCTTAATAATACTTTTTTATATACTTTGGCACCTAATGGTACATATTTTGCCTGTGCTTCTGGTTTGACTCCTTATATATTTAATCCCAGTTTTTTACATTTTAAAGATTATTGCATAATTGTTACCATTCTTCCACATTTTTTTATACATGATCCAGAGTCCTTTCTTAATATTATAGATCAAGGATCTTCTTTGAGAACCAAGAGAGAACCACTGACTGCCCTTACCTTGTCTGTTATATTAGGAATTAGTGCCATTGGTGCAGGCACGGGTATAGCTTCCTTGGTGACTTTCAATAATCACTATGCTCATCACCAATTCCTCATTGATAAAGATTTAAATAATTTGAGGGAAGGAATACAAGATCTTAAGGACTCTGTGGCCTCCCTTTCTGAGGTGGTATTGCAGAACAGGAGAGGACTTGACCTTGTCTTCCTTAAGGAAGGGGGTCTCTGCGTGGCCCTCAGAGAAGAGTGTTGCTTTTACTCCGATAAGACAAGCCTTGTCCAAAATAGCCTGGACAAGGTCAAAAGGAGTTTAGAAGAAAGAAAAAGAGCCAGAGAACAGCGAGAGTCATGGTATCAAAATTGGTTCTCTACCTCTCCTTGGCTTACCACCCTGTTGCCTAGTATATTAGGACCATTTGTTGGTATTCTTTTGCTTCTCTCGTTTGGCCCCTGGGCCTTTAATCATCTTACAAGTTTTGTTAAGAACCAGGTTGATTCTGCCATCAAGAAGATGGTTGAAGTTCATTACCATCAGCTGAAAATTGAAGAAGATCCAGAAGTGACTCCGCAGGAGACTGACACAGCTGCCAGCTCCCCTGCCTCCCCCTATGGTCGACCACTAGACTTCCACGCCCTCCAGAAGGGTTCCTGGTATGCCTGGCTTTGCCCTCGTTTCTCTCGCTAGAGAGCTTGGCCTCTTGATCACCCCAACAAAAATTGGCTTTTTCCTAAACCAAGGCCGCCTTTGATGTGGCCGCTAACATTGGGGAGCCTTCCTTTATGACAATATTACACCCCAAACTGACAAATGGCTGGTAACGTGAACATTTACAAGGGACTAGGATGGCTGTGAGTTAGCCCAATGATGGGATTATTGTAGGTCCACTTCCCAGGGGCCCACCCAATGCAGCCGAAAAGGAGTGTGTGGTGCTGGGAGTGGGTGCAGCCTACATGGCCTAAGACAGGGCGCTCACCCTCCTTTCACCCACCTCGAGGTCCCTTGATGTTGCCCATCATCGACAGCCTGAAGCCTTCGACCATCGATGTGACTCATCTCACATCCATGTATTGGGGTTGTGAACTTGTCTAAGACCCCCCATAATTTGACTTCCAAATTCAAAATTCACATAGTTGGGATTGATCATAAGACGCCTTCTCTACTAAACAGAGAAGGGGGAGATGCCAGAAGCCAGGACCCTCGCCCTTACCCTCACCCCCTACCTTTCCCCACCTGCACAATGTCCCCTGCAGCCTGGCAAACACAAGCTCCTGCTTGGCAAGCAGTGTATAGCAGGAAAACCATAACTCAAGCAGTGTACCATATCTTTTGAAGAATAGCAGGTGGATCATAATTCAAGGCAGTGTACTGTATAGACCATGACATGTTCAAGGCACAGGCCGAGAAGATTCTGTACTTTCCCACTACCTGACCCCTCTTACCCCCTCCCCTTGTAAAGCATGTTATAAAAAAGCATTTCATGTTCAAATACATGACTCTTGACAAGCAACTGTTTGCTTGAGTCCTTTCTCTCTCCCACCCGTTCTTCTTTCAGGTTGCGGTCCTCCTCGCCCCCATGAATAACTAGGACCCGCTGGTCGGGTCAAGGTATCTAATATAGGGATGAGGCATGTTTCTATTTTTTTCTGCAGGATGTTGAAGGAGCATGGTGGCTGTCAGAGCGATGGGTGAGACATGCTGATGACTAGACAAACAATGATGCTAACAGGTGGGTT
This sequence comes from Grammomys surdaster, assembly GCF_004785775.1. Classification (NCBI taxonomy): domain Eukaryota; kingdom Metazoa; phylum Chordata; class Mammalia; order Rodentia; family Muridae; genus Grammomys; species Grammomys surdaster. Next base: position 2,225,654 of record NW_021604640.1, on the reverse strand, counting down.
TGCTGAGTGCCCTAATAATGGTGACTGGGTATTGAATGTATGTTCCTGACCCACCTCTGTTTTCCTATATCCCAGATTGGACAAGCTGCAGTACCTCAAGTTTTTAGACCTTGTGGCACAGAGAATCAAAAAGAGAAGTTATAATGGCTCTTATATTTTTCTTAAATGTGACCAATATTTGGACTCAATCATGTACTAGCCTAGAAATCAGTACAATATTGGAAATAACAGTCTTCATTTGAAAGGATACTTCTAGACATTTCCAGAGACATATTTGGAAGTTAGCTGGAGTTCTCTATGATGTTATGTTAGCAAGAGAAAAAGTTGGGACATGATCTTGATTTCAAGCCAGTGTTAACGCATGTGTTAATACTCTTGTCAAGTTAAAATTACTATTTTTTCTACATTATTTAATGTAAGTTGCATTGATTGTACACTTTCTAATAGTGTTAGTATGTTGAAACCTGACATGTCTATTACAGGGGTCTATCAAACAGCTTTTGTTTTATTGCCCTGAATATTACAGAATCTTGGTTTTCTGAAAAACCTTGAAAGTACTAGAAGAAGTGAGTCATGTTTTAAGCAGAAGCAAAAGAGTAGTGAGCTTGATGTTTGCTGGTATAACAGCTTTAATTACATTAATTGCTAGCACCACTGCTTCTACAATTGCTTTGACACAAGAAGTTAAGACAGTTATTTTGTTAATCATTTAGCAAAATATGTTACTAATGTTTTGAGCATTCAGGAGGCTTTAGATAGCCGTTTGAAACAACAGATTGATGCTCTTATCCTATTCAAATCATTGGAAAGAGGTTCAGAGTTTATGAGTAAGGAGCCATCACGAGTGTCATGACAAATACCATTGGATTCATGTTAGTTCTGAATTTTGCCATGGTAGTCACTGTAATTAGGAAAAAGTTTAAAGATACTTGCAGTATATCTGGAATAAATCTAACACCTTTCTGGACAATTTAACTTTGCATAGTGAGATTATGAATTTAAAGAATGCTGCTCTGCCAAGCTTTGATGCTGTGATAATACTCATAAAATTATCCATGGCTTGAGTTCAGTATTTCCATTTTGATCAAGCTTCCAGAATGGCTTGGTCACATTAGCCCTTTTTGTCCTGGGAATACTTTTATTCATGCCCATCATGATAAAGCTTGTCTTTAACAATATCAACATGTTGGCAGCCAAAGTACATGACTTGAAACTGAAAACGGACCCCCAGAAAAAGTTAATAATTTAACTGGCTGGTAAGCCAAGGACAGGTAAGATTATGCACAAAGCCTAACCAATCTAAGACACAAGTTCATTGCTTTTGATAATGCATATTCCATGATAGCTAAGGAAGGTATTTTTGTCAGAATGACCTGAGACAGGCTCAGTCTTGCTTATGAAATAAAAGAGGGAGAGAGACAGAGACCTTTTGGGGCTTCCTGGCAGAAGCCTGACATTGCCGAGGACAAGGGAATGGGCTGCTTGGCAGGAATATGACATTGGCCAAGGACAAGGAAATGTGCTTCAGGCAGGTGTCAGATGTTAGGCTAGAACACAGAAGTAATTTCAGACAGGAATCTAAATTTTACGCCAGAACACGTAAGTAGGCTTCAGACTTTGGGCTAGGACAGGGAAGTGGGCACAGATATTGTGGTCATCCAGATAAGCCCTTAGAAACAGTGATCATGAGACTTTGTTTATTGCCTTGCTCATTCATTGACTATTTGTGTTTATTGTCTTGCTTAATTCTTGACTATTTGCATGTATTATATTGCTAGTTTCTCAACCTAGAACTGACCTTAATACTTGCATATACTTAAAATGGTATAAAAGAAGATTGAGAAAAAAAACTAAAAAAGAAAGTGCTGTTTACCATCTCTGTGCTTTGCTGCCCTCAGTTGTAAAGCAATCACCATGAAAATTTCCTGTTTCTTAATCCACTTTTCTTCACTTAGTAGAAGTTTTTCTTAGGAAAAGATTAAGCCTGACAATTACACACTTCTAGTCGACCATTGAAATTATTTTTCTAACATCCTACATTCATTTGTATTCATGGAGATTGATGGATTCTCAGGGAACAACGTTTGGGGACCAGAACTTATGTCTTCTTCCTCTACTTTTAGTAGTTTGACCCTTCATGTCAAGAAAGTTTCTTTCACGGGTGAGTTCATGGAATCATGAATTTTTTTGCATCCCACACTTTAGAACTCAAATATGTTATTGTACAATCTAACCTGCCTTGTTGCTCTTAACTGCTTTATTTTAGTAAATTGTGTTTCAATAGAAATTTAGGCATCAATCGTCCCATGCTAAATATATAGCATGAAATGAAGCTAATCTTTACATTTTAGTAAAAGATTCTGTTAAGAAATAATCAAAGAATACCAAATGGAATCCCCAATCATTGCCATCCTTAGATACATTCTGACATTTAAAAGAACAAAACAAATTTAGTGTTCTGGTTCTCATAAAACCGATGATTTCTGGTCTGAGACTGGTCCAGGAACAGCTTGTTACTGGTCAGCTCTAACAAAATGGCATTGAAAGTAAATGGACAAACTGAAACCAACATGATACTTAATATTAAAGAAGTAATCTGGAAAAGTAAGGATGTTTGTGCTAATAACATAGCACCCTGTCATTTCTAGATGACTTTCCCATGTCTGTGACCAGATATTTGGCTTTTCAAGAAAGGAAAAGAATACAGACACTCAAGTAAAATATTCTTGATTTTTAAGTATCATCTAAGTTACTCAAGTAACTGCCTTTTAAGCAAGCATATCTGTTGTCGAGGTAAGGTAAGTAAGTTCTTATTCTGTGATTACGTACAAACACAACATAATGTATCTGTGTTTAGCAGAATGACCTCTTTCTGTAGAATTTATTTTTAGGTTAACAAATGCATTTTATAAAGGATCAGAGTGTTATTCTGTTTAGCTGCATACTATAAGATTGGCTGTATATTTTTGGAAGAAAGGACTTGATTCTTCGTAAAATCTGCTGTCAAGGTTCAGTGTAAGGTTAGTTACCTTGTGTTCATGCCCATGTCAAGTCATTTTTACACAATGAGTTCTTAGTAGGTTTGACTCTAGAGATCATATATTCTTACAAGTGATATTTTCAACTACATTGGCCAATGTCAAGCTCTGAGACTATTTTGATCATATACTTGACTGGCAGGTTTGTGTGTGTGTGTGTGTGTGTGTGTGTGTGTGTGTGTAAGCATTTCAGAGGTTACCTTTCCTCAACAGAGTGCTAGCTTCCAATAGACTTTTGTTGGTCTTATGCTGGTAGGCATCATTCTTTACATCATCTCTTTCTTTCATCTCAGTATGGTACAGAAAGCCTGTGGTTGAGTGTGTCAATGCTTTCCTAAGTGGTCATATATAATTGTTTGTTTTGCCTCATTTGGTCTCCTGAGTGTAGGACTCATGTGCACTTATGGAAAAGGCACTGGCAGTGTGATGGATCAGGCTCTTTCCATGCTGTTCATGGCTCTTTTTTCCACTGGAAACCCATAGGCACACATGAGTACATGTATAAAGGCAGAGAGGTGATCCTTCTGGTCTTTCCACCCTTCTTGACTCTACAAAGGCTCTGCCAACTATACCTTAGTTAAGTCCAACCTCCAAGTTTCATCTCAAACAGAAACAGAATTTGAAAGAGTCCAGGATGCCTGCCTTTTTACAGGAGCACTCTTTATCAGTAATGTTCTCTATTTTATCAACCTCTGAGAGTTGCTCATCTAATGTATTTAACTCATGTGCTGTGGTATCTTCTTTATTAAGCCTATTTCTCTTCAGGGTAGAGGGCTATATTTAGGGCTATGATAATACATATTCATAAGCCAAACAACTTTTAAAGAACAGATAGTTATTTAACTTATGTGTCAAAGTCTTAGTATAACAATTAATTCACTGGCACTGTCCATCATGCAGATACCCACTCTTACTGAAGGTCATTGTGAGAATAGAAACCCAGGCCTTGGACATAGGGCTTACTTACTAAAGTAAAGGAGAAGCAAATGTACCCTTACCATGAGATCAGGAAGTGGTTGCTATACACTCATGATTTCTAAACAGAGGTTTGCTTGCTACTCCAATGAACAGGGAATAGAAGAGTTAGATTAAAATAGGAGTCCTTGCTCTTTAAAGAGCCATAAATATTTGTCATAGACATCTAGACAAAGATATTTCTGTAATAAGAAGTTTCAGTGTACATTGTTTGGCATCTAGGTTTGTGGAATAGTGTCTCCTATACTCTGAAACTGTATTTCTCATTCTCAAATACAGTAAGGCCAAGTTTCATGTCATCCTTCTGCTTTCGCCAAGGTAGATAGAGGGACTAATAAGAGAGAAGAAATAGAGAGGAGAACAGAGTGTAGCCTGATTGATGTACCCATTTCTGCCTGCTTCTATACTTTACATGACATTCCTTTATGCCATCCCAATGGACAACAAAAGGTAGATGCCCAGTATTATCTGTTCGTCAAGTTCAGCTGCACTTTTGGAAAACAGTTTGTGTATGTGCACATAAGGGGATGACAGACTCAGTTGTTTCCTGATTATTCAGTGTGGTGTATTATGAGAAGCTCCAGTTTATAAGAAAAGAGTTAGTTAATATTTGACAAATCAAAGATTGAGAAATTCTTAACTCCCATACACATAAGGAAGTTACTGCTTCTATAAATATTCCTATCCATTAAGCTAGTGCCAAAAGATGTTATTCTCTACTCCTTGGACTCCTCCAGACAATTTCCTTCACCTGGACCTTCTATCCCAAGAAGGAAAAATTCCCTACAACAGTCCATGTCTTCATTCACCTCTCTCTACTTAGAGAGATCATTCTGGGAATTTAAAATAACTAGGAAGCCTCACTGAATTTGCTCTCAAACTGTACATGCTCCCAGCCCACCAGGATGTACTCCTAATCCTCAGCGTCAGTAACCTCCTTCTAATAGAGCCACAGTAAAAATCATTCCCCATTTATAGGTAAATCTTCCACCTGGAAATCACAGCTCAAATGCCCCACACTAACCACCTACAGCTTCTATTCCTACATCCCCAGGCCCTTTGCTGGGTATCTCAGGACACCTCTAGTTCAAAATGATTAATTTAAAGAAGTCAGAACCACTGACCAGTTTACTTGTTTTTACAGCATAACTGATTATATCCCCCAGCTGGTAGGTCACTGGGGCTGGTAAAGGTTGAAAGGACAGACCCTTCAGTCTCTGAGACCCAGATACCATCAGTTCTATTGGGTTTGGTGTTTCATTAACCACAGATATGGTCTCCTGTTTGAGGAGTTGGAATTGTTTGTTGTTCTTTATCAACCAACACACATACTCTGGGATGATGTGGTTCTTGTTGTTCTTGCAGGCCTCTTTGATAGCCTGCTCAAGACTGTTGAATGTCAGACACTTGAATACACCAGCAAGGAACACAAGAATGTAAGAACTCAGGCACTGGTAATAGTTTTCTTCTTGAAGGAAGTGGTCCAATCAGCCAATAGAAAATTGAAGCTCAACTTCTGTGGAGTTAGATTATCTTCACCTTATCTTCCTACCACCATCCTTATCTGGCAAGTTTGGCTTAGTTCCACCTCTCTTAGTGCCTGGGACTCTCAAAACAACCAGCATTCATAACCAGCTGTGAGTTTGCTTACTTCATCATACGTCAGGACAGGCCTTTTTGAATCTATAATTTGTGATGTCATTGATATCTGTGAGAGTCAGATGTTTATCATATTAGGAAACTGCACACCTTAATAAATATACCCCTCTTTTCAGAGAAATCCAATGTTCTACTTGATTATTAACTCCTAATAGTTTTTGTGTTAATGGCAAAATGTCCATGTGATGTAGCTCTTGATTATCCATGAGACTAGTTTTCATCACCTGGAAGGTATTTATACAGCCCTATATAAACTCTCATTCAGCGAGATTTCATAAAACCTCCAGCAGACGTTCATACACCCTCTATTTATGAGAAAATGAAACCAGTTTTGCTTTCATTTCCATAATTCCTAATCAGTATTTCTGTTTCTGTACTTTGACTCACTTTTGATCTGGTTATTGAATTTTCCAACTCATTTAATATCTGCCAAATATTTATTTGACAATATTTAAAACTATACCTATATCTCTTGAAGACATGATTATTTCTACCCATGTGGAGGACACATACTTATATATTTCACTGATTTACTCACTATGGCCTGGAAAGGACAATGACAGAATTATACCACGAAACCTTCCTAGTATTGTTCTTACAGTGTTTATAGAGTACACAAATGGGTTTTAAAATTTTTATTATCTTTTAAAACTTATTAATTGCCTAAAGCAAAAAAATCATATTATTATATCATTACAATCTCAGTCTCTCTCTATATATACATACATATATGTATTGTTTATTTACATATGTATGAAATGTAATTTGATCATAAATTCTGTTTACATTTGTACTATTTTTGTTTTCCTGATTTCTATTTTGGTGACCTTTTTTGTTTTTATTCCTTTGCAGCTGATAATTTATTCTGCATCTTTGACCACTAAGTTTTTATTGTTTAATGTTTTCTATTGAGATAAGTTTCACTTGACTATACCGTATTGCTATTAATGCATATAGTGGGATGTACATTCATAGTATTGTGGAAGAAGTAACATTATTATATTCTAAAATAATTCCATCATTCCATAAGGATTCTACAAAAATAGCTAAAGCTCCCCACAAAACCTTAAAAAATTAGTCTACTTTTGTTTCTGTGAATTTGGCTGTGTTCAATAATTTATATAAATGGGACCATAGAAAATGTGGCCTTTCTTGGCTTTTATCATTGTATGTGTTTTTATGTTTAATCTGTGTCCTGGAATATAATAATATGTTATTTTCTAACTATAAAATATCCAGTTATATGAATGGATTACATTTTATTGCTCAGTTATAGAATATATTTGATGCTTCTGTTCTTTACTTCTAAAAAATTTTGTTATGACATTCAATGTATACATTTTTTGTGAAAATATGTTTTCAGTTCTCATGTGTACAACAAACTGTAATTGCTTGTTCCTGTTATTAGACTTTATTTTGTGGTCAGATCTTTGGGATATTGCCATAAGTAGATATTTTCCATCTCTGGGAGAGACAGCAGAAACTGTTTTATCAATATTTTCCTTAATTTTTCTATTTTTTAAGATCAACACATAGAAAATACCACTTCCCTTCCACCCCTGCCTGGTCCTTTTGCCTGGGGAAGACACACAGCTGGTATGCTCTTGTGGAGATACTGATTCCTGAGCAATCCTAGAGGAGCCACTGCACTCAGAGCAGCAGGAGACACTGCCCTCAGAGCAGCAGACACCTAGATGGGCTGCTCTTTTGGAAACACCTTATCCTGGGCCATCCTAGAGGAACTACTGCACTCAGAGCAGCAGGATTTCCAGATCCCAGAGGTGTCCTGAGTTCCAGGAGTTCTTCCACCGAAGAGAATAGGATCACAAGACCATAGAGACATCTGGACTCTGAGTAGTTCTGACACAAGCAAGATTACTGGAAAGACAGACTCCAGTCAGACATAGTGACTGCAGGTAACACAAGAGTTAACCAGCTTGTGAAAGGCAAGCACAAGAACACAAGCAACAGAAACCAAAGTTACTTGGCATCATCGTAACCCAGTTCTCCCAAGATAGCAAGCCTTGGACACCCTATCACACTGGAAAAGCAGGATTCAGAATTAAAACCACTTCTCATGATGATGATAGAGGATTTTAAGAAGGACATAAGTAACTCCCTTAGAGAAGTACAGGAGAGCACAAGTAAACAAGTAGAAGCCCTTAAAGAGGAAACACAGAAATCCCTTAAAGAACTGCAAGAAAGCACAATGAAGGAATTAAACAAAACCATCCAGGATCCAAAAATGGAAATAGAAACAACAAAGAAATGTCAAAGGGAGACAACCCTGGAGATAGAAAACTTAGGAAAGAGATCCGGAGTGATAGACACAAGAATCACCAACCAAATACAAGAGATAGAAGAGAATCTCATGTGCAGAAGATACCATGGAAAACATTGTCACAACTGTCAAAGAAAATGCAAAATGTAAAAAGCTCCTAACCAAAAACATCCAGGAAACCCAGGACACAATGAGAAGACCAAACCTAAGGATAATAGGTATAGATTAGAGTGAAGATTCCCAACTTAAAGGGCCAGAAAATACCTTCAACAAAATTATTGAGGAAATCTTCCCTAACCTAAAGAACAAGATGCCCATAAACATACAAGAAGCCTACAGAACACCAAATAGACTAGACCAGAAAAGAAATACCTCCCTTCACATAATAATCAATACATCAAACACACAAAACAAATAAAAAATACTAAAAGCAGTAAGGGAAAAAGGTCAAGTAACATATAAAGGCAGATCTATAAGAAGTACACTAGACTTCTCACCAGAGACTATGAAAGCCAGAAGAGCCTGGACTGACATCATACAGACCCTAAGAGAACACAATTGCCAGCCCAGACTACTATACCCAGCAAATCACTATAGATGGTGAAACCAAGATATTCCATGACAAAACCAAATTTGCACAATATCTTCACACAAACCCAGCACTCCAAAGGATAACTGATGGAAAATGCCAACACAAGGAGGGAAACTGCAACCTAAAAAAAGCAAGGAAGTAATCTTCCAACAACCCCAAAAGAAGATAGCTATACAAACATAATTCTACCACTAATAACAAAAATAACAGGAAGCCACAATCATTTTTCCTTACTATCTCTTCATATCAATGGACTCAATTCTCCAATAAAAAGACACAGACTATCAGACTGGATACACAAACAGGACCCAGAATGTTGCTGCATACAAGAAACGCACCTCAGTGACAAAGACAGACACTACCTCAGAGTAAAAGGATGGAAAAAAATTTTCCAAGCAAATGGTCTCAAGAAACAAGCTGGAGTAGCCATTCTAATATCAAATAAAATTGACTTTCAACCAAAGGTAATAAAAAAGATAAGGAAGGATACTTCATACTCATCAAAGGAAATATCTACCAAGATGAACTCTCAATTCTGAACATCTATGCTCCAAATGCAAGGGTACCTACATACATAAAACAAACTTTGCTAAAGCTCAAAACACACATTACACCTCACACAATAACAGTGGGGGATTGCAACACTCCACTCTCAGCAATGGACAGATCATGGAAACAGAAACTGAACTGAGACACATTGAAATGAACAGAAGTTATGATCAAAATGGATTTAACAGATATCTATTGAACATTTCATCTTAAACAAAAGAACATACCTTTTTCTCAGCACCTCATGGTACGTTCTCCTAAATAGACCATATAATTGGTCACAAAACAGGCCTCTACAGATACAAAAAGATTGAAATAATCCCTTGCATCTTATCAGATCACCACAGTCTAAGGCTGCTCTTTAATAATCACAAAACCAATGGAATATCCACATGCACATGGAAACTGAACAACTCTCTACTCACTGATGACTTGGTCAAGGAAGAAATAAAGAAAGACTTTTTAGAATTTAATGAAAATGAGGACATGTCATACCAAAACTTGTGGGACTCCATAAAGGCAGTGCTAAGAGGAAAACTCATAGCTCTAAGTGCCTACAAAAAGAAACTGAGAAAGCACACACTACCAACTTGACAGCACACCTAAAAGCTTTAGAACAAAAAGAAGCAAATATACTCAAGAGAAGTAGACGGCAGGAAATAATTGAACTCAGTGCTGCAAACACCCAAATAAAAACATAAAGAACAATACAAAATATGAACAAAACCTGGAGCTAGTTCTTTGAGAAAATCAACAAGACAGATTTAACCTTAGCTAGATTAACCAGAGGGCATAGAGACAGTATCCAAATTAATAAAATCAGAACTGAAAAGGGAAACACAACAACAGAAACTGAAGAAATTTATAAAAAAATCATCAGATCCTACTACAAAGGCCTATTCTCAACCAAACTGGAAAACCTGGATGAAATGGACAATTTCCTAGACAGATACCAGGTACCAAAGTAAAATCAGGAGCAAATAAACTATCTAAACAGTAACATAACTTCTAAGGAAATAGCAGCACTCATTAAAAGTCTCCCCACCAATAAAAAGCCCAGGTCCAGATGGTTTTAGTGCTGAATTCTATCAGACTTTCAATGAAGACCTAATACCAGTTCTCTTCAAACTATTCCACAAAATAGAAAATGAAGGAACACTATCCAATTTGTTCTATGAAGCTACAATTACACTCATACCCAACCATCACAAAGACCCAACATAGAAAGAGAACTTCAGACCTCTCTCCCTTATGAATATCGATGCATAAATACTCAATAAAATTCCAGCAAACCGAATCCAAGATCACATAAAACACTCATCCATCATGATCAAGTAGGTTTTATCCCAGGAATGCAGGGATGGTTCAATATTCAGAAATCCATCAATATAATCCACTATATAAACAAATTCAAATTATAAAAACACATGATCATTTATCTAGATGCTAAGAAAGCATTTGAAAAAATTCAGCATCCCTTCATGATAAAAGTCTTGGAAAGATCAGGAATTCAAGGCCCATATCTAAACATAGTAAAAGCAATATACAGCAAACCAGTAGCCAATATCAAACTAAATGGAGAGAAACTTTAAGCAATCCCACTAAGATCAGGGACTATACAAGGCTACCCACTCTCTCCCTACCTATTCAATATAGTACTGGAATTCCTAACCAGAGCAATACAACAACAAAAAGAAGTCAAAGGGATACAAATAGGAATAGGAAGAAGTGAAAATATCACTATTTGCAGATGATATGATAGTATACTTAAGTGACCCCAAAACTTCCAACAGAGAATTCCTAAACTTGATAAACAACTTCAGCAAAAAGGCTGATTATAAAACCATCTCAAATGAATCAGTACCCTTCCTCTACATGAAAGATAAACAGAATGAAAAAGAAATTAGGGAAATGACACCATTCACAATAGTCACAAATAACATAAAATACCTTGGTGTGAATCTAAGCAAGAAAGTGAAAGACCTGTATGACAAGAAGTTCAAGTCTCTGAAGAAAGAAATTGAAGAAGATCTCAGAAGATGCAAAAATCTCCCATGTTCATGTATTGGCAAGATTAATATAATAAAAATGGCCATCTTGCCAAAAGCAATCTACAGATTTAATGCAATTCCCATTAAAATCCCAACTCAATTCTTCACAGAGTTAGAAAAGGAAATTCCCAAATTCATTTGGAATAACAAATAACCCAGGGTAGCGAAAACTATTCTCAACAATAAAAGAACTTCTGGAGGAATCACCATCCCTGACCTCAAGCTGTACTACAGAGCAATAGTGATAAAAACTATCTGGTATTGGTACAGAGACAGGCAGGAAGATCAATGGAATAGAATTGAAGACCCAGAAATGAACCCACACACCTATGGTCACTTGATCTTTAACAAGGGTCTAAAACTGTCCAGTGGAAAAAGGACAGCATTTTCATCAATTGGTGCTGGTTCAACTGGAGGACAACATGTAGAAGAATGCAAATTGATCTATTCTTATCTCCATGTACAAAGCTCAAGTCTAAATGGATAAAGGACCTCCACATAAAACCAGATACACTGAAACTAATAGAAGAGAAGGAGGTGAAGAACCTCAAATACTTGGGCACAGGAGAGAAGATCCTGAACAGAACACCAATGGCTTATGCTCTAATATCAAGAATTGACAAATGGGACTTCATAAAATTGCAAAGTTTCTGTAAGGCAATAGGACAAAACGGCAACCAACAAATTGGGAAAAGATCTTTACCAATCCTTCATCTGATAGAGGGCTAATATCCAATATATACAAAGAACTCAAGAAATTAGACTCCAGACAACCAAATAACCCTATTAAAAAATGGGGTATAGAGCTTAACAAAGAATTCTCAACTGAGGAAATTCGAATGGCCAAGAAGCACCTAAAGAAATGTTCAGCATCCTTAGTCATCAGGGAAATGCAAATCAAAACAACCCTGAGATTCCATCTCAAGACAGTCAGAATGGCTAAGATTAAAAGGCATGTGATAGTAGATATTGGCGAGGATGTGGAGAAAGAAGAACACTCCTCCATTGCTGGTGAGATTCCAAGATGGTGTAATCACTTTGGAAATCAGTCTGGTGGTTCCTCAGAAAATTGAACATAGCATTACCTGAGGATCCAGCTATACCACCTCCTGGTCATATACCCAGAAGATGCTCTAACATATCAAGGACATATGCTCCACTATGTTCATAGCAGCCTTATTTATAATAGCAAGAAGCTGTAAAGAACCCAGATGTCCTTCAACTGAGGAATGGATACAAAAAGTGTGGTACATTTACACAATGGAGTATTACTCACCTATTAAAAACAATGAATTCAAGAAATTCTTAGGTAAATTGATGAAACTAGAAAATATCATCCTGAGTGAGGTAACCCAATCACAAAAGAACACACATGGTATTCACTCACTTATTATTGGATATTAGCCCAGAACCTTGAAATACTAAAGATTCAACTCACAGACCACAAGAAGCTCATGAAGAAGGAAGACCAAGTGCTTCCAAGTGGGGGTGCTTCGGTCCTTCTAAAAGGAGTAACAAAATACTCAAGAGAGAAAATATGGAGACAAAGTGAGGAACAGAAACTGAAGGAGGGGCCATCTGGAGACCATTCAACCTGGGTATCTGTCAGGCTGTAGAAGACACCCTAGGGTGTTTGGCCACGCCCCAAAATCCAAAGACCTAACATGCAGTCCCACCTCCATTTAACCTGCATGCTAAGTCATGTAAGGCACAAGTAGAGGGTTGGACTAACAGGCCTCTGCCTCAAGATTTACATATTAATGTATTACCTAAAGGCCAGGGTGTAGATAACTAAATTTTTATCTCCCTAGTTCCTCCTTCCCCCCTCCTCCCCAATATAATGGGGCCCCTCCTGGCATTCTGTGGGAGAGCACATCATACAGATACAACCATCAATGCCTTTGTGAGCTGCCTCTGTTCCTGTTCTGGGGACTCCCTCTCCTGCTGCATGGCTGCGCTGGGTCCCTGCGTCCCTGCTCCTGGGACACTGCCATCACTGTGGCATGTGGGTGAGGCCAAACAGCTGCCCCCCCAGCACACTGTGCATCCTAGCTCTTTCCCTATACCCACGGTTCACTGACGGCTTGCTCTGCTGAGTCCAGTGCTGGGCAGTGCTGCAGCAGGCAGAATGCCAACTCAGCTGCTGCTCCATGGACTACCCAGGCCACAAGGTGGGGGTGGCCCGACCTGCCCCGCACCCCGCATGAGTTTTAAACCACAGCTTTTGCTACCAATGTGAGGCACGGACACTCAAGGACTTCAAGAATGAACGGGCCGCTACCGCCAAGCAAGCACTTCCAACAGGGCGCCACGTCTAGACTCTCCTGTTTCCTCAGTGCACCCCATGTGTTCCCTACCTCCATTCTGCAGCAGCGTCCATAGACACCCAGAACAGAAGCCAATCATGGCGTGCTGGCTTGTCTAAGCACAACACCATTCGTCCCCCACAGTCTCTGCCCTGCTGCACCTCCCCCTTATGGCATTTGGGGCCCAGAACAGAGATTCACCATCAAGACCCTTGTGCCCAGGCCCGCTGAAATCTGGCTGAGTTCATTCTACCCGAGTATGATCCCTGCTGTGTCTACTTGGCCCTGTGTGAGACGAACACAACCAAGCTTTCTGTACCCGCTTCTGCTCCACTGTGGTGATCTCTGCCTCCCTGAGACATCTGCTCCAGACAGGAGACATGGACAACTCCATGCCCACGCACCCAAGGTGCACAGACCATCATATTCCCCCTTGCTAGCAGTGGACAATGTGTGCAGAGCCAGCTCCAAAAGCGCTCCCTGCTGGCGCCTGCAAAAACCGTGAGTACAATTCTCTCTGTCCACCTCCACTCTTTCTCCTTCTCGTGTTCCTGGATAACGTCTTTTCTCTAACTGTTAACTACAGTCTAACTCCTGCCTAGTTCAAAAAGACTAGGTCTCTCTCTCCACATGTTCTCTAACACAAAGACAAGATGGCAGAGACTCCTTAATCTCTATTCTTTACCCCTTCCCCAAAGAATCACTGTTGCACTCTGCCTGCCAGCAGAGGTTTTCCTCTCCCTGTCTGTCTTTCTCACAACTGAAAGCGCCTGAACTGAGAGCTGCCTGCAAGCTTCTCCCAGGAGCTGCTGGCTCCATGCTAGCCTCCAGGTGTCTCACTCCCATGGCTTAGATCTTGACACAGAATCTCACTCCTTCTGACTCTCCTACCAAGCCCCTATGTTTCTTGATGTGACCTTTTCTTCAAAGTTGGCCTTTCTTGTCTTTCTCTAAGAAAAACAGAGGAGGAATACCCAGGCTTCTAGCAGACCCCTCCCCCACTGCTTTTAAACCATTCATTAATACTTTTCTCCCAAAAAGGAATAACTACAGCAATGTTTGTTCTTTTCAACCCAAAATTTTCTTGCTTTTATTTAAATATTTCCTTTTTTTCCCTAACAGAAATCTCTAAAGCAACAATGTTTGTGATTTTCAGCCAAAAATTTTTCACCTTTTGCTTTAATATTTCCTTTTCTCTCTAATAATCGTGATATATGTCCAACAGTTTCTTCAACTTTTTTAAATATTTTTAAGGTTCAAAAGTCATCTAAATCTACTTCCATAGGTTAAATCAACATGCTGGTCACCAACTTTCAGCTTTTAATTACAACTAATTTCCTTTAACAGACAAACTGTGGATGCCTATCCCAGATACATGTTTAGCACAATGTTTTTTCTCCTTCAGCCATCCAAAAACAAACTCAAAGATAACTTCCAGGACTAAAATTTCCTCAAATACCTTTGCCTTTCCAGGATGTACATGGTTCCAAGTAAGTTAATGCTCGATATCCAGGCTTTCCAGACATCTACCCACTGGAGATGCTGCTTCCCTGTGATTATACCCACAGATTCAGCAGAGACAATGCCATCATCTGGAACCTGCCTGAGATGTCAAGCCGCCTCCTCCCCAGACTTCTCCTCAGAATGCAGACTCCAGAGACATGCTGACACTCAGATCCAGAGACAGCGCCACCTCCGGGAACCTTCCAAGCTGCCATCTCATCTGACTGAAGACCCAGAGATGCTCACTAAGACACAGAAACACATACTGAGATGGAAGACAAATCCAGACCTTCCAGACACAGGTGAACTCTGGACAAAGTCACATAGCCGAAGCAACATGTTAGTGAGGAAAACGTAATGTCTATTTAAATTAATCAGATGTTATTACTCTCAAATTGTACAATATGTATTTAATTGATTCAATGATTCTTTGCTTTTCCAACACAACCCTCAATTCCCATTACCCTTGCCTTGGTTATGCTACACCCCCGGCCTGTGTGGTGTTTTCTTTTGACTTTCTCATCCAAAATTTTCACTACAGATGACACCTCTCCTAAAAGGGGGAGTTGTGGGGCAGTGAGCTATGAGAAAAGGTAGGGTGCCTGCTAGAAGAGCTTTAGAACCCCGGCACCCTGGGGATACCCACTGGGTCGGAAGGCGATACGAGCTCTTCCTAGACCTCTAGCTCTCTCAGTTTCAGCCCTCCACAGTCCCTCCTACAGAGAGGCCCACAGTCATTGGTCACATGGGAGTAACACCCCCACATGTGGCCTACATATATCTCCTATAACCTACAGCCTACCTATAACCTATAACCTACCTATAGCCTTCAGAGATGCCCCTTCTTCTATGAAAGAATAGAGAGTGGGATGTCGGGCTGTAGAAGACATCCTGGGGTGTTTGGCCACACCCCCAGAACCCAGAGACCTAACATGCAGTCCCACATCCATTTAACCTGCATGCTAGGTAACGTAAGGCACAGGTAGAGGGCGGGACTAACAGGCCTCTGCCTCAAGATTTACATATTAATGAATTACCTAAAGGCCGGGGTGTAGATAACTAAATTTTTATCTCCCTAGCCCCTCCTTTTCCCCCCATTCCTCAATATAATGGGGCCCCTCCTAGCATTTTGTGGGAGAGCATGCTATCCAGATACAACCTTCATCATGACAAATAAAACTTCCATATCTTCCATTCCACATGTCTCCTGGAACTTTGGACTCTCTTTTGTAAGTGGGAAATTCGCCCGCGGGGAAATCCTCTCTGCCCTCTCCCTGTTGCAGCTGTCTGCGGGCCTCTCTCTCTAGCAGCAGGAGCCTGTGCACCCACGCCTTTGTGGGCTGTCTCCATCCCTGCTCCAGGGACTCTCTCTCCCGCCACCCGCCGGGCTGTGCTGGGTCCCTGTGCCCCTGCTCCTGGGACCATGCCATCACTGCGGCACATGGGCGAGGTCAAACAGCTACCCACCGAGCATGCTGTGTGCCCGAGCTCTTTCCCTACACCTGTAGTTCGTTGATGGCTTGTGGTGCTGAGTCCCATGCCGGAGAGTGCTGCTGCTGCAGCAGGGAGACCGCCAACTCAGCCGCTGCTCCAGACCTGCCCCACGCCCCGCGCTAGTTTTAAACCACATGTATCCATCCCAATGCAGTCACCAAAGGTAGATGCTGAGAAGGAAGTCAGGAAGTGCATGCTGGCAGAAGCCTAACATAGCTGTCTCCTTAGAGGTCTGCCAGAGTCTGACATATTCAGAGGCAGATGCTCACAGCTAACCATTGAACTGATCATGGGGTTCCCAATAGAGGAGTTAGAGTGAAGACTGCAGGAGATGAAAGGGTTTGTGGCCCCATGAGGCAGCAACAATTCCAACCAACCAGAGCTCCCAGGGTCTAAACCACCAGCCTGGGAGCACTTAGGGAGGGATCCATGGCTCCATCTCTATATGCAAGCTGGAAGATGGTCCTGTCAGGTATAGGTGGGAGAAGAGATCCTTGGTCTCATAAAGGCTGGATCCCCCAGTGGGTGGGAATTTGAGGGTGGCAAGGTCGGAAAGGGTGGGTAGGTAGGGGCACATCTGCAGAGAAGCATGAGGAGGGGTGATGGGATAGGGGGTTCCTGTGCGGGGGGGGGGAGGGGGTAAGGGGATAACATATGATATGTAAATAAACATCCAATAAAAAAATAAATAAAAAGATCAACACATAGAAGAATATCATAATCTCAGTAAAGAATCAGCTACTGAAGATTTATAATAGAGAACTTTACTATTTTTGTGTATATATTTCACCACTCCTTACACTTCTAAAATTAAAAGAAAATTATATAGGTTTCTGGGCCTTCTACAAGGTAAACTTAATGTGTTCAAATACATCAGACTTGTTCCATAATGGGACCCATTTTCCAAACTCTCTCTCTCTCTCTCTCTCTCTCTCTCTCTCTCTCTCTCTCTCTCCCTTTCTCCCTCCCTCCCTCTCTCCCTCTCCCTCTCCCTCTCCCTCTCCCTCTCTCTCTCTCTCTCTCTCACACACACACACACATACACAGACACACACACAGACACACACAAATTAGCACATTTCAAATTGCTTCTAGAAAATAAAAGCAAGCACCAACTTAAAAACAAATTTTTCAAGTATTTGTTTTCATCCTATATAAATGTCATTTATTACAAGAAGCTTATGAGTCACTATAGCATCACAATTGAGAAATTGAATTAAAAGCAAGTCTGATTTCTTTGAATTCAGTTTTTATAATGAAGTAAATTACCTTTTCAGACCTACCTTAGAATTGAACAATGGACAGAGACATTTATGTCATTAAGACATTCTGATATCCATGTCTCCATTAAAACAACTTGTAGAATTCGTCCCATTTACCACAGATCTGATCTCTAGCAACCATTCTGCTGAAATCCAAGATTGCCCAGTCCATATATTATATTTTAAATACATATTTTGAGTATACTATTCACTATATGATTGATATACTGTAATTTTCATAAGAGATTGTTAGAAATAATTTACCAGGTTTAATTATGTGAACTACTGAATATGTAATAGAACTATTTGATCTACACATTCTCGAGGTATTATACAACAAGGTTTTAACCATGCTGTTTATTTTTCATATAACATACAATGAATATGAAGGCAATTAGTGAATTCACAATCCTTTTGCAGAGAAACAGATAAGATAATATTGTTCACAACATAGCCCTTGATGTTGACTTGCATGTTACAGAAAAGAAGTGATCTACTTGGTAGTGATAAATACTTCCACGATAAATAAAGATAATTTGATACCCAAATGCTTGTAAGTTTTATCATAAGCAGGTATATCACACTTTCTACCTCTAAGTAAGAAAAATAAGTCAAGATCTACTATGACAAACTAGCTGTAATAATATTCAACTTCTTCCCAAATGTGAGGCCACATTAGATCATATGGACAGAAATACTGACATGTAGTATCAAAATGTATAGATTCTCCTCTATATTTTTAAAGTCCATTAAATTCTGCCCTCTGTTTTCAGCATTTTCTTATCTATGGGCCCATTAAGGAAACTTGAGCCTTGTAATCATTCACCACTGACTCTAGCAACTCTTGAAACTCATGCTTACCCACCTAAGAGTCCCATATATCTCTATATGCATGAGAGAGTTGGTAAGTATAATTTTATTATTTTCTGTGAATAGATTGCATAGACTAATTTCAAACAGTTGTTTTAAATTATTGCGTTTTTATCTAAGAACACTCATGATAATTTTGAAATGACAAGTTGGAAATACATTCAGACTGAAGAATTCTAAAGTATGGTGAACTTATATACCTCTGATTATCCTGGTTTAAAATATTCTGTTTTTATTATTTATTTATTAACTTACCTATTCAGTTATCTACTCAATATATGAGTGCTGTGCTGAATGTACACCTATGTGACAGAAGAGGGCATCAAATCCCATTATAGATGATCGTAAGCCACCTTGTGGTTACTGGGACTTGAACTCAGGATCTCTAGAAATACAGCCATTGCTCTTAACAGATGAGGCATCTTTACACCTCCACATATTGAGTTTTATATACAAGAATATTTTAGATTTCAGTTCTCAGCAACCACATGGTGGCTTATAACCATCTATATATATGAGATCAGATGTACTCTTCTGGCACACAGGTGTACATGCAGATAGAGTATTCATATATATTAAATAAATAAATAAATACGTAAATAAATATTTCAAAATATCTCAAAACATGTTTAATTTTTTTAATCCAGGACTACATGAGTAGAGAATGTTATTATCTTTCTGATGATAATGATTAAACCTAAGATCTTGTGCTTTATATAACCTAGTTAAGTGCTTTAAAAGTGAGCTATACTTTATCCAGCATCAACGGGAGGGGAGACCCTTGGTCCTTTGGAGGCTTGCTGCCCCAATGCAGGCAAATGCTATGGCTGTAAAGCAGGAGTGGGTGGGTGGGTGAGTACTCTCATAGAGGCAGGGGGAAGAGGGAGGGAATGGGGGTTTGTGGAGGGGAAATTGGGAAAGGGGATAACACTTGAAAATAAACATAAATAATAGATAACTGTTTAATCTTTCTACTTTATATTGATCCTTCTTGTTTTTTACATGGTGGAATAAAATCTTTCTATACATGTAATATGTAATATAATTTATATAATATATATAATCATAATAATGTATATGATGCATGTAATGCACATAATATATAATGTATATAGTATATAATATATATTATAGTTTTAAATTTTGCATGTTAGAATTTTGTGATTTTGTAAAAACCGTATTGATTCTTTGTGAGTTTTACATTATCCACCCCAGTCCTGCTCATCTCCCTGTCCCCTCATATTTTCCCTTCACTTTTGCAAGCCCCCCAAATAAAATACAAGCAAACAAACAACAAAACCATAGAAAACATCTCATCGTGGAAGTTGTAGTACATTACAGTGTATACCACAGTATATCCAAATATTTATATCTTTAAGAATAATAAATGTGTTGGTTATGAACTTATAGGTAAACACATGTCTATTGTTCATCTAAATAGTCACTTATATATTATACCTACTGCAGAATGTCTTTGAATATTGCCATCAGAATATGCTTTCAGCAAAAGAAGCCTATTTCCCCTATGTTTAGTAAGAATTAAGATAATATTTAAAGCTGTTACTTTTTATTGTGTGTGTGTGTGTGTGTGTGTGTATGTATGTATGTATGTATACATGCCCCAATTTATGGATAACGGTCACAGGACAACTTGCAGGAGTTGGTTCTTTGCTTCTATCACATAAAATATAAGCAATTAATAATAAATAATAATGGTCAAATTGTAGAAATATTAGTGATATCTGATAGTATTTCTATATTAGGAAAACTAGACAAATACAGAATTTCTATCGTTTGTCTTCTTTTCATATTCCATATTGAGTAGGATACATTATTTCTGAATGTGTGTGTGTGTGTACGTATAAGTGTTCTTATATTGGAAGGTATGGACAGTGGAAAATTACAGCTTCAGTAAAAATTTCAACCTAGTTACAACAACATAGAATAAATCTCAGGTGGTTAAAATTCCTTCTTTTGTTCCAAAGAGATTCATTATAACTAAGCTCCAATGTTGGGCCAGAGAAAGTAAAGTAGAGGCTCTTCATATTTTACTTTTACCATTAGGAGAAAAATGTCACATAATTCTATCAGAAATAATTTGAAGCACAATGAGACAATTTGCTATTAAATTTTCTCTCATTAAAAATTTTATTAGATAATGTAATTTTGTCTTAGATTTGTAAGGCTCTGTGCAGAATCTTACCTGTTCTTGTCTTGCTAGCATGTTAATTAAGTAACTCTATCTGGGGGGGTCCATTTTTAGTTTCAAGCCATGTACTTTGGATGCTAATGTGTTGATATTGTTAAAGACAAACTTTAACATGATGGGCAGGAATAAAAGTATTCCTAGGACAAAAAAGGCTAGCGAGATCAAACTATATATGCCATTCTTGAAGCTTGACCAAAACAGAAATACAGACCTCAGGCCATGGGTAATTTTATCAGCAGTATCTGCTGCATATTCCAGCATATTCCACGATGGGTAAGGAAGGCATTCGTGTCAGAATGACGTAAGACAGGCTCAGTCTTATTATGAAACAAAAAAGGGGGAGAAGTGTAGAACTCTTGTGGCTGCTTGGCAAGAATCTGACATGGGCCAAGAACAAGGAAATGGGCTGCTTGGCAGGAATATGGCATTAGGCCGAAACCAACAAGTAATTTCAAGCAGGAATCTAAATCTTAGGCTAGAACAAGGAAGTAGGCTTCAGACATGAAAATGACTTTGGTTTAGGACAGAGAAGTAGGCTCAGATATTGTGGTCATCCTGATAAGCCCTTAGAAACAGTGATCACAGGAGTGTTCACAGAACTTTGCTTATTGTCTTTCTTTTTCTTTGACTATTTGTGTTTATTTTCTTGCTTGTTCCTTGAGTATTTGCATCTATTGTATTGCTAGTTCCTCAACCTGGAGCTGACCTTAATACTTGCACATAATTAAAATGGAATAAAAGCAAAAAGGAGGAGGGTGTATGGGATAGGGTGTTTCTAGGGAGGGGAACTAGGGAAAGGGAATGACACCTGACATGTAAATCAATAAAATATCCAATAAAAAATGAACAAAGGAGAAAAGATTTCCAAGAACTGTCCCAGCTGGGGATCCATCCCATACACTGTTACCAAGCCAGGACAGTATTGTGGATGTTGGGAAGTGCCTGCTGACAGGAGCCTGATATGGCTGTTTCCTAAGCGTCTCTGCCAGAGTCTGACAAATATAAAGGCAGAAGCTTGCAACTAGCCATTGGACTGAGAGTGGTGTCCCTGATGGTGGAGTTGGAGAAGGGATGGAATGAGCTAAGGGTGTTTGCAGCCTCATGGAGGGAGCCACAGTGTCAACCGACCAGATTACATTAGAGCTTCTGGTGACTGGAATACCAACCAAAGAAAACACATCGAGGGACCCATGGCTCCTGTCATATATGTGCTAGAAGATGGCCTTGTTGGACATCAGTGTGAGGCATGGCCCTTGGGCATAAGGGTGTTCCATGCCCCAGCGTAGGGGACTGCCAGTGTGGGAAGATGGGAGTGGGTGGGAGGATGGGGGAGCACCCTCATAGAGGCAAAGGGAGTGGGAGCACCCTCATAGAGGCAGAGGGAGCTGGAATGGGATAGGGGGTTTTTAAAGGGGAGACCTAGAATGGGAAAGACGATTGAAATGTAAATAAAGACAGTATCTAATAAAATAATTTTTAAAAATGCAGAACTCTCTGCTCCTTCTTCACCAACATGTCAGCCTGCACACTGCCATGCTTCCTGCCATAATGATAATGGACAAAACCTCTGAACCTATAAGCTAGCTCCAATTTAATGTTTGCTTTGTGAGAGTAAAGAAAAATAATAAATTCCCAAGAACTTACATGTGTAAAACATTAGAGGTAGAAAAAGGTAAATATTTCCCAGAATACCTATATTTATATAAATTACAAATGTAATCAAAATAAAATGTCTTTGAAGTGAATGCTGTAATAGAAATGGACTAATAGCATTTCTAAGTTCAAAAGGAACATGACAGAGGTGAGAATGACAGAATGTATCAAATCTGCTTTGCCTCACTGATTCAGCCCTCTTTTTGGGAGTATACCTTGTAGTAAAGAAAAAAAAATCTTGCACTGAGTCTAAAGTAAATAAAGATGTGTTTTGAATGGAATACTCTTCCTAAATGCCTTTTCACATTTCCTGTCTGTTTACAGTTAAAATATTGTTATTTATTGATGGTGGGCAGACATGACTAATTGTCCCTAACCAAGTAAATAAAAGAGCTGTTCAATGACTCACAGACTTTGCAAAGCCAGTCTTGCTTATAAACTCAGAGTTGATTCACAAGACAGTTCATATTAACCATTATCACAAGAGCAACAATATCCATCGTAAATTTTAGTCAGTGATAAAATGTGTTCTTTTCACTACTCATGCAGTCATTCATGGTGACTAGAAAAATTCTCCTTTGGCCCAACATGATAATTATAAGAATTCTTCCATGTCTCAATAGTGTGAGTTTGGGCTACAGAAAAGGTATCACAGTAAAGGCTATAGAAAAGGATCACAGAAAGTCCCATTTTCATTCTTGACTTTTTACATTCCCTGTTTTCTTGAATAAGGCAAAGGTAGAGGACAACAGAGATAAATGTCAAGCATTTTACTCTGACCATTAGGAAATTGATTGCCTCAGCTAACTTAATTATAGCATGATATATAAAATAAGGCAGATTGTAATCCAGTTTACATAAATGACAAGCTTCCATCTATAATTGGACTGTCAATATGTGTGATTATTAATAAAGATCCATAGTCTTGGGACAGATGAAATCCACAGATTCTGCTCATAATGTTACATACATAATGAGGTTTAGTTGCCAAATTCTCCTCATTCTCATTCTTTCAGCTGCCAATGCAGGTGGTGTTTACCCCAAATCTATTTCCCCCCAGGATCACCACAATTACTGCTTATGCAGAAAAAAGATAACTCTTTATACTTGACTTAGATTGACATTTCCAATGTGAAGGTCTGTCTTCTGCAGGATTTGTATTTCTTTCTAGTATAATGCTGGCACTTTGGATGAAGCATAAGATTCCCCATTGATGAACAAGTTTTATTCCAAAGCTAGAACTGAGCTAGTTCTATCATCTAACTTAGTCCAGACAAAGATGATTTACAATGTGCATTTTTGTGTCTTCCCTCATCCTTTCAATCTTTCATCATTGGCTGTTTTCATTGCCCTTCCTGACTTTATACTGCTGCTTGCTTTCAAAACTCAGAGTTTCTCATTCTACTATTGCACATCTGTCACATGAAATTTTTTTAATACCTGTTTGTTAGTGAAAATGGCAGAAATAGGACTTGTCTAGTATTTAGTTTTTTACTGAAAAGGGACTGATATTCGCAAATAGCATTAAATGTTGGCAGAAGGCTTAACCAAAATGAAGGGATATGAAAATCACACGATTTTCCAATTCAGTGAAAATCTTATAGATGATAGTTGAATACAGATGTCATGAAATATAAGAATGGGCATATATTTGGGTTAAAGGTTAAGTGAGTAAATAAGGATTGGAAAGATAAAGTAGTGAGTTGGTTAGTCAAAACTAAGGGGAAGAAGTCTACAGACCTAAGGGAATCCAGTTGTTTGTAAGTTGATCTATTCTCTCTCTCTCTCTCTCTCTCTCTCTCTCTCTCTCTCTCTCTCTCT
>NW_021604640.1:2200454-2201381 GCF_004785775.1 Grammomys surdaster | reverse complement strand
TCTCTCTCTCTCTCTCTCTCTCTCTCTCTCTCTCTCTCTCTCTCTCTCTCTCCTCTCCCCATGTGTGTCTGTGTGTAAAACAAAGTTTGAGTAGAAATAGCCTGCATAAGTAGACAATGCTGCTTTCAAAAGACGTTGTTTTTGAAATCAAAATCTCAATGCCAGGCATAGAATAATTCCCTGTGAGTTATTGGACAGATAGGCCATGGAGTCTCCAGAAAAAACAAAGGCTATATAGGTCATTGTCTTTGTCCTTGGTTGCTTATCATACCTTAGATGGCAAGAACCTACTGCTGAAAATATTACTTAATGTGAATGAAAGACAAAGAAATCAGCTTTAAACTGTTCAAGAAACTTTCTCATTGTTTACAATCTACACAGTGCCAAAAGTTGCTGTGCAGAGTACTAAAGCAGAAAATACATCAATGATCTTATCCAGCAAAGAACACTACATGCTACAACATGGAGCTATTTTCAAGATGTTTCTACTGTTTAGCATGAAGGTTATAGTGGGTAATTACCATGTTCTGGTTGTATATGAGGCCTGCTTCATGGAGGGATTTTATGTCTGGTACTATAAACACGGTCAAAAGCCTACGGAAATGATTGGCTTTAGGGGAAGAAAGAGACATTGCTGTTTGTTAAGTGGTTATGCTGTCATAATACATTTTACATATGTATGTTTATTGCCAATGATGTCTGATGTTCTAAACATTGGTCACAGAGGTATATTTTTGCCTTAGCTACTACAGAGATTCCTAACTGTTCAAAGCACTGAGTACAAATAACTCTGAGTATGCAGCTGTGAGTAGGTCATCTCTGTATAGCCTACACTCTAAGGTACAGTAACTTCACTGAAGGGGGGAGAGAGAGAAAGAGAGAGAGAGAGAGAGAGAGAGAGAGAGAGAGAGAGAGAGAGAGAGAGAG
>NW_021604640.1:2195592-2200444 GCF_004785775.1 Grammomys surdaster | reverse complement strand
GAGAGAGAGAGAGAGAGAGAGAGAGAGAGAGAGAGAGAGAGAGAGAGTTCACTAAATGCAAAGGAAAACTATGAAAGGCTAATTTCTACATATGTCATGGTTTTTGCACAGCAGCTTTGGGGACCTGTACAAGATCTGAAAAACATAAAACCAGTTAAAATTCCAGAATGGAAAGGAGAAGGGTTGTTGAGGCTCCACCTCAGCCAGCTATTAGCAGTTGATTGCTGTTAAAGAATTACTTTCCGCCAGGCAGTGGTGGCCCATACCTTTGATCTCAGTACTTGGGAGGCAGAGGCAGGTGGATTTCTGAATTCAAGGCCAGCCTGGTCTACAGAGTGAGTTCCAGGACAGACAGGACTATACAGAGAAGCCCTGTTTCAAAAAACTAAAAAATAAAAAAAATTACTTTCCTTTGAAAGTGCGGTCACAGATAGATTGCTCATACCTCATTGGAATGCCATGTACCTATGTGCATATGGGAAATTCTCTAATATAATCAGATGTTATTAACAATAAATATAATAATAAACTAAAAAACATACTGAGTATAGGGCACCAAATGGCATTGTAGTGAGGTAGTAGTGGATTGTTCTAATTAATATACATTTTATGGATGTGTTGAAGTTTGAAAGATCAAAATACTTTAAAATGTTTTAAAATAAATTATAATACTTTATTTTCATTTTATGCCTGCTGTGTTTAGTTTTACTGTAGGCTTCTGGGCTATCTAATCTTTCCTTCCTGCCTATCCTTCAAATTAATCATATGACTGGTTATTCTGTTATACTTATAGAATGATGTCTTGATCAATCATTATCAAACAGGCACGTTTCTGAAACAGATGGGAGCAATTCCAGAGATCCCCACTCAGATATTATGCAGAGAAAGTTAGATATTTCACCAGGTCTCTCTTCTCAGATATCAGGAAACCTTATGGAAGAGGAAGAGGAAAGACTGTAGGACTAACAGAGAGTGGCGAACATAGCCCACCAAGCCAACTAAGCCTAAGCAGGCTCAGATGAATTCACAGAGAGTGAAGCAGCAAATATGGAGCCTGCATGGGTCTGTACCAGTTACTTTTCATATATATTATGTATGTTGGCCTGATATTTTTTGTGGGACTCATAGCAGTTGGAGTGGGTATGTACCTCTGACTCTTGCCTGCTTTGGGGACTGTTTTGGGCCTATTAGGTTGATTTGTCCAATCTCAATATGAGGAGCTTTTTCTTTGTTTTATTGTATCTTGTTTTGTCCTGTTTGGCTTTTGTTTCTTGGAAGCCTGCTCTTTTCTGTAGAGGAAAGGTCGAGGGACCTGGTGCTGGGAGGAATGGAGGGGAAGTGAAACAGTGGAGGTGATATCCTGTCTCAGAGAAAAATCTCTTTTCAACAGAAATTAAAAATAATAAAATAATTTGTAATTTCATAAATTTTGCATTATAAGAAGTTATTTCATTGTGTACAATTTTGGTATTGTATTAAAAGCAAACACAAATGCACATATACATTAACATGATCAACATCAAAATAAGAGTAAATAACAATTGTTGTCTTTAGGTATGCAGTCAATGGTGATCCCAGCATGCTTAATGGAATTGTTCCATTTAAAGATCACAACAATGAACCTTGCTAAATTAACTTTATCATAAACAAACCCAAAATGATGAATCAAGACTAGAAGGAGGTAGGATTGATAGAGATTGGAGGGAGAAAAGAGGAGTGGATAGTGAATAATGATAGTACATTATATGCATACATAAAAATATCAAAGAACGAACTTCATTAGTGGCATATTCCCTTCAATCTCAACACTCCAGGGGCACAGGCAGAGGTGGGTCTATCTCTGTGATATCAAGGCCAACCTAGTTTAGCTAAGGAGTTCTAAGACAAGAAGGGCTACATTGTAAGGCTGTCTCAGAAGAAAAACGTACAAATTAATAAACAAACACTATTATTTTTAAAATAAGAATGTAATAAACCCAATTGATTCATTTACATTTCCAGCTATTCCTCTAAGTCTACCCAATACAGTTGGGGCTATCTCATGATTTTTTTATTATTGTTGTTGTATACATATTTGGAATGCTATTTTCCAAATGGGCACAGCTGAAAGGTCTTTACTCTGAACTTCCCAGAGGAGAACATAAAAATATGACATAGGATTTTAAACTTTTTTCCCTATCTCTTTGTGTCAAAAGACAAATTTTTGGCTTTAAATATTTGTTTCACATTGAGTTGTTTTAAAATTTGTTTGTACTCCCTTGCATATATAACTCTTGTGATGTTACTTAAACTTTTAAAACTTTAATATTATTTTGTTTGTTTTAAATTTGTAATGTATTGATCAACATATTTCTTAATGCACAAGGTGTTAATGGAGATTAAATGAGAGAAGAGACAAGATAATGCTTATGACAGATGAAGGCACAAGTATCCAGTAGTTTTAATTATAGATTATTTATGCGTATAGAAATTGTGGCCTTCACATCTTGGGACACTGAAATCTACTGAGAATTATATCTTGATGACATCTATACCAAAAAACCAACAAAATAATAGTAACATATAAGATATGAGGAAATAAAAATGGATTTATGCAACCTAAATAGATGTAGTAAGGTTTGTATGTGTGTGATTTTCTAGGTTGATTATAAGGTAATTTTCTTTTATCATTTCATGTAATGATAAATAACTCCATAATTGATATTTTTGTTTTATCCATGTAAAAATAACTTGATAGATAAAATGAAATAATTTTAAAAAATCTATTAAAGCCAGACATGTTGACTCAGACTAATAAACATAATACTCAGACCATGGCACAGTCGGGTATGCTGTATGAATTTTTTTCCCTGTCCTATCTTGTCTACTTAAGGCGTGCTTTGACTAGCTTTAATAAAAATCTGATGTATAAATAGCTGGGGTGGATATTGAAGGTGAAACTTTCTTGGATGGATTAAACAACTCTGGAAAGAAGGAGGAATGTGCTTTTCTCCAGGAAATTTGGGAGGAGACTTATGTGTCTACAACCCTGGCTGGCTGGGGCTAGGTAATCAAGAGAACATAGAAAAACCAGATGGGACTCTGCAGATCTAAGGTGTAAACGTTGAAATATCATAAGGTCTCTGTGTCTCTGTGTGGTTGTTTGAGTACTAGCTTGTTAAGAAATAACTACTACTGCATCAATTTTCAATACTATTTAACATATACAGAATATTAATAATCATTATTGTATCTTTAAAGAAAAGCAAATCAGACTGATGTATTAAAGTCATACATTTTGAGCCTTTGAAAAATAATCATTAGTTTACAGTAGAGTGAACGATATCACACATTTGAGGTAGTCTGGATTATTCAATGATTCCAGGCCTGCCTTGAGCTGTAAAGTGAGATGCTATCTCCAAAAACAAAATTGAAAACAACAAAAATAAATTAAAAATATAACCAATTTACCCTTATTTGTTTTATAACCTCATTGAGCAAATTTGAAGAACAATCTGGTTGAATATATTAGGAATATTAATATATGTAAAACTCTTTGCTGTAAAATTACTGTAGTTATCTTATGAAAAATGAGTTAGAAGTGCCTAGGCATTCCCTTCTATTGTTCTGTGAATATCCCACAAACCCAGAGTTACATTTAACTCATAACTAACTAGATTAGGATATTAAAAAGTCCCCTTTTGCCACAGGTAAACTCTAAATGATAAATTATCTTCCAGCTCTAGTGCTTCCTATAAGCTGAGTATTCCTCTAAAATTATTTAGATTCTTCTTAGCTATATATTCTGTTTTTCTACTCTTATACTCACATCATAATAGGCATTTTTTAAAAAAATAAGTCACTTCTGTACAGAGTTTCTTTTATGATATGCTTTTTGGGAGAATATAACTTGGGAAATACAGATAATGAGTTAATTTTTAAAAATGTGAATTCATCTAGATTTTATTCACAGGATCATAAAATATGTTTTGATGAAATGAAGATCATATTATAAACATAAAATTTAAATTAATAATTTGAGGTGATTACTTAGTAAGTTGGGAATGTAATTTACTCATTGACTTTGGTGAAAATGGTATAATTGGGATATTACCTTGTTGGAGAATGAAAGTTTATGTCCTTATAATACATACTTACTGAAATATTAATGTAATTTACTCATTGACTTTGGTGAAAATCGTATAATTGGGATATTACCTTGTTGGAGAATGAAAGTTTATGTCCTTATAATACATACTTACTGAAATATTAACCCACAACAAGATGATACCTAAAGGTATGGACCTCACAAACTGCTTAGATAATGAAAGTAAAGTTTTTACATGTAGAATTAATATTCTTTCAAAAAATAGTTCTAGACAGCTCATTTTCTCTTTTTCCTATACAGTGATAGAAACTAGAGCTATGCGTGACTCAGACATGACTCTTTATAAAACCATGGCTTTATTAGCACCTCAATATAGTACTTGCAAACTTAGAACAGTAAGAAATATTGTTGCTGTTTACAATGTCTCCTCATAACTCATACAAATTTTATTAGATCTTACTGCTTTGACTAAGGTAACTTTCCACTTTGGAAGATGTACATTAATTATTAGATATTTTTAACATCCTATAAGGCTCCATAATTTAATGAACTGTTAATTATGTCAGCTCACCATTGAGACAGAATTCGTTCATTTGAGAGAGGTAATTTGGTGCTTTGCAGTCACTAGATTTTCAAATCAGATCATGGTCTCATAAAGCAAATTGCCTCTGTGTGGGTACACAGACTGCATAGCCTAACATTTCATAAATCTTGCCTCCTCTCTCTCTCTCTCTCTCTCTCTCTCTCTCTCTCTCTCTCTCTCTC
>NW_021604640.1:2142893-2195582 GCF_004785775.1 Grammomys surdaster | reverse complement strand
CTCTCTCTCTCTCTCTCTCTCTCTCTCTCTCTCTCTCTCTCTCTCTCTTTGTCTGGATGTGCATGTCTACATCTTTTCCCATTGCTGCATTAGACAGCTTCTCTGATGATGACTGAATAATGTAAATATTGGTTTTATTTCCTCAGATAAAGGGATGAAATGAGAGCCATACCTAGGCTTTATGAATATGTGGCTTGGCATGAGCCTAGAGCTTTGCTATCAGAAAATTTATCTTAGTGTTCTATTTCTGTGAAGAGGAGACACCATGACAAACTCAACTCTTATAAAGAAAAACATTAAATTGGGGCTATCTTACAGTTTCAGATGTTTAGTCCTATCATGGTGGGAAGCATGACAGTATAAAGCCAGACATGGTATTAGAGGAGCTATTGTGAGTTCTGCATCTTGATCTGAAGGCAACCAGGAGGAGCCTAGCTTCCAGAGCCAGTTAGGAGAAGGATCTATCTTTCATACTGGGTGCAGATTGAGCACTAGGAACCCTCAGATCTCCCCTACATAGTGACATACTTAGACCAAGAAAGCCACATATATTCTAAGAGGGCCACCCTTCTTAATGCTATCACTTCCCATGGGCCAAGTGTATTCAAACCTCCACACTATCTCTAGGCCTAGGGTTGGAGACTTCTAGTTTCTAGAGTCTCATCTTTTTTGTTAGTGTTATTTATTTATTTGTTTGTTTTATTATCTTTAATCTTTTTACAGTTGAATGGTTATCCCCATCCTGTTCTCCCCTCTAACAGTTCCTCATCCCATTCCTCCTCTGCCATCTAGAGGATGTCCCCACACTTCCTATACTCTTACACCTTGCCAGGCCTCACACTAGTCCTTAAGTCTCTCAAGGGTTAAGTGCTCAGGCTCTAAGATCAATAATTGATAAATGAGACTTCTTGAAACTTAAAAACTTCTATAAGGCAAAGGGCATAGTCAATAGGACAAATCAGCAACTTACAGATTGGGAAAAAAAATCTTCACTAACCCCACATCTGATAGAGGCCTAATATACAAAATATATGAAGAAATCTAGAAGCTAACCTCCAAAATCTAAACAACCCAATAAAAAATGGGATGTAGAACTAAACAGAGAATTCACAACAGAGGACAGAATGACACTGATTGTACAAACAGATCTGATCAGAATGGAACTGCATGAACTTAACTGAACTCAATTGCATTTCAACTGAACTGCACCAAACTCAACTGAACTCCACCCCACTCTCCCAGCACTACTCTTATGTAGCTTCTCTTTCCTACGTGTTATAGTGACAATTGGACATATCCTATCCCTGACACATTCTGTCAAATCATTCTCTTATTTATTTATTTGTCTGCCCCTCAATTAGACATCATCATTTGGAATTAAACGTGTGTACTACAAGTATACCTATATTCCAAACAGAATGATTAAAGGTGTGTATTAACTGTGTATCTGTGTTCCAGCCACATCACATGAACCTAGGTTTTTGTAAAGTGTGATCCCTTGCCAGTGTAACCATGTTGCAAGATTAAAATACCTCTACAGAATAAAGCACTGATCTATGAGTATGTTAGAATATCATTAGGAGTTATTTATATTGATATATTTTAAGATCAGCAGTATTTTGTTTTACCCTAGGTCTCTAAGCATCTATTTTGTGGTTCTTGGTCACACAAGCAGTGCTTGATATGTGTTCTGTCTATTGGTATGGGCTGTAAGTTTCGTCAGAGAGAATGCTTGGCTACTCCCACAAGTTCTGTGCCACTAATGCTCTAAGTTGCAGACAGGGCAGATTTTAGTTAAAAATTTTATAGCTGGTTTCATGTTTATGTTTATCTTTTTATAACCTGCAGAGTATCATCTTTCACACACACAAAAAACCCCACAAGAGTGTAGGTTGTTTCTTAGCTGCCTCAAACACCTGTATCTTGGGTCTTATGAAAGAGGAGAAAATGCTCTTAACCACTGAGGAATCTCTAGCCAGCTATAGTTTTCAATGTCCCCAAATAGTATGGTTATCTGCTTACTATATGACCTTTATAAACTATAATTTCTGAGCTACATGTAATAATTTAAAGTGATTGCTCAATTAGAATGATGTCTACAACATTTGATCAAAGATAGTCACTTTCAAGGATCTGGATTTAATTTTCCTTCTTTGATAAATGAATATTAGATGAAATATTCTTAAGGCTGTAAGTCTCAAGTTAGTGTGATGTTGATTTCCACCTCAATCCCAGAAGGTATTTGTCAATATCGCAGTACATTTTGCTTTGTCAAAAATAAAGGGGTTCATGTGGTTCTTAGTTTAAGGCACGGATGCTACTAAAAAACCTACAGCATTTGAGATAGTACTCCAAAATAAAAACATTGTTTAAGTCAGTAGTTCTCAACCTGTGAGTAATGTTTCCTTTATGGGTTATATACCAGCAAATATTTATATTACTGTTAATACCAGTAGCAAAATACAGCTATGAAGTAGCAACGAGATAATTTTTGGTTGGGGTCACCACAACATGTGGAACTACATTAAAGTACTGCAGAATTAGGAAGGTTGAGAATCACTGGATATATTCTAAGTCCAAATATCAGTAGTGTTAATGTTATAAAATTTTTGGCTAACTTTTTTTTGTCCCTAAAACTCAGTGAGCTGCATCTTAATTTACCATTATGTCACTTTTTATCTTGACATAGAATAAATGACTCATAGTCCTATAAGAAATTAATTTACATGATAACTTGTTATATGCTCATTAAAATGTTAAGGTACTGATAGACAGGTAAGGATCAGTTAAGGTATATTTTCTCTGCATGGACATATAATCTTTGTAAACTAAATTTTAATAAGCTACTTTCTGATCAAAAACAATGTTTTTTAAAAATGAAACAGATTATGAAGTGAATATGAATAGTGTTAATTTCTATAACATAAAGTGCCATGGTCAAGATATGTACCACATATGTTTTATAACACAAAAGAATCACCACCATATTTTACAGAAGTTACATGAAAAATATGCCCATCTGAATTTTTATGTCAGTAAGTGAAAAAGTAATTTAATGTTCTAGTTTACTCTTCATAGAGGAGGTTTCAAGTTAAATTTGTCATGTTACAATTTTGTAGGAAATTGAACAATTAAAAGAAGCTGTGATTAGAAGTCCAACTGCTATATTTACTGCAAATGACCTTACTTTAACTTACTGTACATCACAGTCATTCTTAATTGGATGTGTGTAATGTGCTATTAAAAATTAAATTAAGTGATGTAATGGTACACTTTCTAGTTCTATATTTCATCTATCTTAAAGCTCAATTGCTTTATAATTAAGAAGAATAAAGAGCCAAATACGGACATAAATGAAGAAGAAAATACTATTAAATATGTGAGTGAATTCTGTGCATAATATAAAGAATCACTTTATTCAGAACTGGTATAATAAAAAACAAGAAACACATGAATGAACAAACTATTCGAGGCCAATGATACATCACCTGAAAGTAGATAAAGAAAATGAAATAAAAGCTAATTTTGAAGGAAGAATCTTTGTAGTTCATGTTAGCTTTAATTAAAAAAAAATTTGTGTTTTTAAACAAGTATATATTACACTTAGCTTTGTTTTAGAATTTTGTAAAATTTATTTTACTGATTCTCCTTCAGGCTTTTTTTTACTCCTCTTTTATCTTTCCTTCCATCTTTTGTAAATTCTTTTCTGAGTTCATGTCTCACTTGTCCTATAGACTTTCTTCAGCATTTTATTTTCTCCTTCTCATGGCCTCCATTCTAGTTTCATAACTTTCATCTGTCCACACTCACTCCCATTTTATATACACATTTCCATATTCATGAACTAATATGAATAGAATAAAATTGGGAAGTCTAAAGAGTTGTTATTTTGATGAAATATATTAGACTGACACATATAGTTTGACCAGACACAAAATAATGATGACATAACAATCTCTAAAGTAATAAGTAGAAAGTCCTTTAAATCCCCCTTTATTCATCAATAGAGAATTTAGAGGTTTAAATTTTGTGCACCTGTTCTAGTCTGCAATTCCACATTTTATCATCATATTTATTTATGATCAGCAGTACTTTAACATGCAAAGAATGAAACTGAAAGAATTCTATCCAAAAACAGAATGATATACATGGCTATTCAATATTATATTATAGTTCATCACTTCCAGAGGAAGCAAATAACACATTTAGAGTGAGCCATTATTACACAATGAAACAGAAGTATAATTTCATTGCTTTCAAAAGTGATGTTATGGTATGTATTCATCATATAAAATAATATTCAATAAAATGTGAGACAAACAATGAAAAATAAAATTTTGTTCATATAAATCTCTTAAAATAAACTTAATTGTACATTAAGGGAATGTTTAAATCAGGGAATAGTTTAAATAAAAAAAATTAAAAGATATTTGCAATAACAGGTACCTTGGAATAAATGTAACAAATATATAAAGATGAATATTTATAAAATAAAATATTTAACATATTAAATTTAGAATTCAAAAATCAATGAATCAGAAAATATAATTTTTTAAATTGAAAAGTATAATATTGCCAAGAAGTTTATTGTATAAATTTTGTAGCCTATAGACAGCTCAAATATATATTTGTGAAAGACAAAGTCTATAAAATCTATGTGGAAAATCTCCAAGGAAAATTAAGATATCTAAGAGGAAGAATAAGGAAAAAAATATGTCTTCTTAGATGTTGAAATTTTAAAAAAAAATAAACATTAGTGTTTCAGAATGGATATGATTGGTATATAGAAAAACATCCAAAAGGATGTTTTTATTTTTTTATTTATTTTATTTTTTTTAATTTATCTTTTCTCAAATCGTAATTTATTCACACAGGAGTTATAAACACAGAAAGGCAGGATGTGGGGAAGGGAATGACACTGGAGTGTGGGTGATCAGGGGGAATACAGATATCATAAGAACCGGGTATCAGCTGGGTGAAGGTTCAGGGGATAAGTCACTATGACTCTGCCTATAACTCACTTGTCCTTATCTAAGTTGGTATTGTTTGCCCAGGCTATCTATTTACAAGGTCTATGACTACTCAGGCTGATAAATTTCCACAAAAGCTGCCTGTTTACTTTAGCTTATAGCCATCTGTTTTAATGTTTTTCCACTGAGACCCAAGACTTGGTGTTAGTATACATGTATGACAGGTCTATTGCTGATTTTAGGCCTAAGGATGATTTTAGGCCTTCAGTGGGTAAGCAGGGCTGCCCCTGACACCTCCTCCCTTTTCTAAGTATAGAAGGGCTGTGGCAATTCTAAACTTGCGAAGGCGGGGATAGAGGCCTGACCTCCAGTATTTGAAGTTGACCTTGTAATGGCTCCAGTCCCCCTGTCGTTGTCCAGTGAGGCATGAGGGCCATACCCGTCCCAATATCTTTTTCCTGGAGAAGGGATACTTTTGACATCAACCCCTATGCAGTCAGGCTTGTCCTTCAGGGAAACCAGATAGATATTTTTGTCTTTTATTTATATTCCCTTGCAGTGCTTAGCCTCGCAGCCTAAGCAAGAATTCAGATTGCCTGACAGAGGGGATTCTGGGTGGCCCCTCTCTGCTTGGTCTAGGGACAGAAGTCCCCCCTTTAGGTTGGGTGGAGATGGGTTTTGGAGACACCCTGTATAAAGTAACAACCTCATCTTGAGTCTCGTGGTCCTCCATAGCTAACTTATGATAATGTATCTGAGTAGGTTTTGCAACCAAATTATTTATCTGTTGTATCACAGAGTTAGTCTGCCTATTTGAGAGCCAGGGACCAGCAGAAAAGAGCAAAAAGAACCCAAATAATGGTCCCAAGATGGGAAGAAATAGGGTTGACAAACTTGGGGAGGCTGAAAACCAATTCTTATACCAGCCTCCATCTGTCTCTTTCTCTCTCTGATTTTACTTAGGGCCTTCACTACCTGTTTCATGCTCTCTTTAACCCTCCTTGACTTGTCTATGTAAAGGCAATCTTCTTCTTTAAGAGCTGTACACAGTCAAGAGCTTTACACAGCCTTTTCTATTGTAATAGAGTAAATCAAGTCCAATAAGGATCTTTGGGATTTTAGGAGGTCTCTTCAGACAGTGAAAGGAGGGATTTCTTCACATTAGTGATGTAAATCTCTAGCTGTTTGATGTTCTTGTCAATGGCCCTTCGAAGGTCTGAGTAGTGTAAGTTCAGAGGCCAGCATCTAAATTAGAACTTCTAACAGCAGACATCACGGGTGATTCATTTTTACCCGGAAAGGAAAAAGAAGGGAATTCTCAGGGAGGCTTCTCTTCCCTGGATATAAATTGTTATTCATTGTATTTATGGTTGTGCCTGGCTTTGTGGGGGTATCTATTTTTTTTATTAACAAAAAGATAATAAACTCATAAATGAACACTGAGTAATTTAAAAGAAATGTATGCTTTTGTTCTATGGAAAATAGACCTTTCAAGACAATGATGGTGTTTCAATTTGTAAAATATATACTATAACCTAAATTTAATAATAGAGACTGACATTCAACTTCTAAAAGATAAATGAATCCATTTGCAGTTACCTGTACAGATTTGGAAGTCTTAAGCTCTTCCAACCCAAACTTAAAGGAAAGTTACTTGTGTCTGGAATTAAAGGGTATTCTTAGATATTTTGTGGTTCTTGGGGAGAGCATTACCCCCTGTTGTGGTACTATAGTTGGTGTATGCTTGTATTTTAAGTCAGTTTATAAAAATACATTTCCAGTACTTTTTCAAACTTCACTTACAGAGAGTTCTTAAATGAAGAAATGAAAATGGCTTAGAAATCTCTAAAAATTCAAAAGCCATAACAATTTAAGAAATACAAGTTAGAAGTATTTTAAGATTCCATTTTACCACAGTCAATATGGCTAAGATCAAGAAAACAACTCACAGCAAATGCTGAGGTACATGCAGTGAAAGGAGAACCTTCATTCACCATGGATGGGATTGTAAACTGTTGCATCCACGCTGAAAATCAATGTGCAGAATTTTCCATGGCTCCTAAGAGAGGGAGAATCAGCATTACCTAGGGACAGGATCCTTAATAGACTATGCAATTTTAGATTATCAGCCCTAAGCACATTAAGTGGACTCAATCACTATCACTAATTAATTTATAAATGTTTATAGCACATGATATATAATAATATAATTGCAATGACAAAAGTTATCAGAAAAGAGATGATGAATATGAGAGGGAGTAGGTAGATATAAGAGGAGTTGTAAATTGAAAAGGGATAGATGAAAATGATTGAAGTTCTTTACTCATGTATGAAATTCTGAAACATTTTGAATAAAATAAAATTCAGAAAATTGTCAGTGAGCACATCATTCATTCTTATCATGGTCTTATAAGTCTTAATTAGTAAAGTATGTATAAACAAAAAAATTACACAGTTTGGAAAGGAAACTAAAGTGTCATAGTGTGAATTTTATTTTCCATACAGAAATTACAATAGGATTTAAAAATCAAACAACATAAGTTCTATAACAATGAGCAAATTTAGTAAGGCCACAGGAATGAAGTCAAAATTGATTAGTCAGTGACATTCATATATTTCAGAAAATAATACTTCATTTTTAAATTAAGAAATTTTATATTAATACCTCCAAAACTACTGATATTCTTTACTAAAAATTCAATGTAATATATATAGAGAATATAAAGAAAAATCAGCAAAATACTTGTTTAAGGAATCAAAAAGTATACATACATATACATATATACACATACACATATCCATTTACTGGTTCTAAATTTGTTATATGAATACAAAATTATTGTAGACCTAAAGCCATTCAGTAAAACAAAAATATAATTGGATATTCATGCTAACCATTTTCATCATTTAGTAAAAGTGTACAGAAATTAAAGCACTGTATTTTGATAAATGAACAGACATACAATTCACTCCAATATACTAAATTTACAATGACTTTGATTGCTACATAAGTTAAGTTCTTACCAATTTCAAGTTTATAGATCAGAAGTCTAGGCACAGCTTGGCTGTATTCCCTGTTGAGAGTCATACAAGGCTTATATTAAGTTACTGTCAGGATAAATTCTCATCTAGGAATAAGGATCCTTTGGTAAACTCCTGGGGTTGTGCTGAGTTCAGCTTTTGACATTTTAGTGTTGTTATCTGTTTCTTGATGACTGTCATCCAGAGCTACACTCAATCTCAAAAAGTTTTCATTCTTTCAGGTATTTGCTCTATCTACAGACCCAGAAATGGTTTTTCTCTGCATTCAGACATGGCTACATAAGTATTTCCTGGACCACAACTCTAAACACATACGTCAAAAACCTGCTGGACCCCCCCCAAAAAAAAAGCAGGTGAGATTATCAAGCACCATGCCCCTACCCTGTCCACATTAAATTCTGTCTTCTACTTTACACCTCTATCTATTATCCCAGAGGCCTGCAACCTCTAGGGACCACCAGCTCTTCCTACATCCACTGAAGTCTGCTGCAGCCTGGGAAAGTCAGCAACCTAAATCCATCAGATATCACCAGCACTGACTACATTCCAGGAACCTACTGACACCAGAGACAACCAGGTATACAGGAAGCCCCAGAATCCTGCTCCTATCATGGACTTCCAGGACTGCTAACACTAGTGACAACCAAATGGCTAAAGGCCAGCTTAAGAACATAATTTACAAAAGCCCGGGCAATATGGTACCAAGCTACCCTACTATAGCAAGCCCTTAATATCCTAAAACACCTAAATCACAAGAAAATGACTTTACATCTAATCTTATGAAGTTGATGGAGGTCTTTAAACAGGAAACAAATAAATCCCTCAATGAACTTCAGAAAAATATAACCAAATAAGTACCTGCCCTTAAAAGTGGAAATGGATAAATATAAAGAAATACAAGAATATACCATCAAACAAGTGAAAGAGATGAATAAAACTGTTCAAGAACTGAACATGGAAATAGAAGTAACAACGACAATCATAACAACAGCAAAAACCAAATTGAGGCAACACTGGTAAAGGAAAACCTAGGAGATAGAATAAGAATTACAGACCCAAACATTAACAACAGAATACAAGAGATGGAATAGAGAAGAACAGATCTAGGGGATACAATAAAAGAAACTGATCAGTCAAAGAAAATGGTAATTCAAAAATGTTCTAACACAAATCATCTAGGAAAATTAGTACACTATGAGAAAAGCAAACCTAAGTATAATAGGAAAAGAAGAAGAATCCCAACTCAAAGGCCCAGAAAATATCTTCAACAAATTCGTAGAAGAAATGTTCCCTAACCTAAAGAAAGAGATAGACGTGCAAGAAGTTTAAAAATAACCAAAAATGAGTGGACCAAAACCAGAAAATCTTCCTGCCACATAATAATCAAAACACTAAATGTACAGAAGAAAGAAACAATATTAAAAGATACAGGGGAAAAATACCAAATGACATACAAATGCAGACATCTTAGAATTACACCAGACTTCTCAGCAAAAACTTTAAATGGAAAAAGTGTCTTGCCATCTAAGAAATCACAGGAAACATCCCAGACTGTTGTACTAAGCAAAACTTTCAATTACTCTAATTAGAGAAAACAAGATATTCCATGGCAAACCCAAATTTAAATAGTATCTTTCCACTAATCCAGTGCTACTGAGGATACTAGAAAGAAAACTTCAGAACAATGAAGATAACCCAAGAAAACACAGAAAATATATAACTCCAAACCAGCAAAGCAAAGGAAGGGAAACATACATACATACATACATACATACATACATACACACACACACACACACACACACACACACACTCACTCACAAATTCTACCACCACTAACATAAAAGGAAACAGAAATTAACAATTGTTGGTCTCTAATATCTCTTTTCATCAGTGGACTCAATTATCCAGTACAAAGGCATAAGCTAATAGAGTGGATATAGAAATTAGAGCCACCATTCTCCTGCAAACAAGAAATACACATCAGCAACCAATATAGAGATTACCTCAGAGTTAAGAACTAGAGGAATGTTTTCTAAGCAAGTGGTCCCAAGAAGCAATCTAGAGTAGCCATTCTAATATCTAATAAAATAAATTTTCAACCAAAATTAATTCAAAGAGATGGGATGGACACTTCATACACATCAAAAGAAAAATACAAGATGATGTTTCAAGTTTGACTATTATGTGGCTGGAAGAATTTCTTTTTTGGTCCAATCAATTAGAGTTTTGTAGGCTTCTTGTATGGTCATAGTCATCTCTTTCTTTAGGTAAGGGAAGTTTTCTTCTATAATTTTATTGATGATACTTACTGGACTTTTAAGTTGGGAATCTTCTCTTTCTTCTATACCTATTATCCTTAGGTTTCAGCTTCTCATCCGGTCCTGGATTTCCTGGAAAATTTGGGTTAGGAGCTTTTTGCATTTTGAATTTTCTTTGACAGTTGTGTCAATGTTTTCTATGGTATCTTCTGCACCTGAGATTCTCTCTTCTGTCCCTTGTATTCTGTTGGTGATGCTTGCTTCAATGCCTTCTGATCTCTTTCCTAGGTTCTATCTCCAGGGATGTCTCCCTTTGTGATTTCTTTATTGTTTCTATTTCCAGTTTTAGATCCTGGATGGTTTTGTCCAATTCCTTCACCTGTTTGGTTGTATTTTCCTGTAACTCTTTAAGGTATTTTTGCATTTCCCTTTTAAGGGCTTCTACCTGTATACTTGTATTCTCCTGTATTTCTTTAAGGGAGTTATTTATGTCCTTCTTAAAGTCCTCTGTCACCATAATGAGATGTGATTTTAAATCAAAGTCTTGCTTTTCTGATGTGTTGGGGTATCTGTGGCTCCCTGTAGTGGGAGAACTAGGTTTTGATGATGCCAAGTAGCCTTGGTTTCTGTTGCTTATGTACCTGTCCTTGCTTCTCATTATCTGGTTATCTCTGATGTTAGCTGGTCTTGCTGTCTCTTGACTGTGACTTATCCCTTCTGCAAGCATGTGTGTCAACACTCCTGGGTGATCATTTCTCTCCAGAAGGAATTGAGGCACGGAGATCTATGGCACAGGATCAGCTCTGGGAAGCAGATAGAAACTGGAAGGATCCTGTCCCTGGCTGCTTTTTGGTTCCTGTGACCTGATGGCTCTGAGCAGGTCCCTCTTGGGTCAGGAATTTGAGAAGTGGTGGCCTTACCTGTGCTCACAGGCATATGTTGACTCCTGAGAGACCAGCTCTCTCCTGGAAATATTTTGATATGATGTCTCAAGTCTGAACACATGTGATCTAAATGCAAGGGCACTCACATTCATAAAAGAAATATTATTAAAGCTTAAATCACATGTCGGACCCCACACATTAATATTGTGAGACTTCAACATATCACTCTCACAGATGGACAGGTCATTCAGCCAGAATTTAAACAGAGAAATAATAAAACTAATATAGATTATGAATCAA
Source organism: Grammomys surdaster (assembly GCF_004785775.1). Lineage (NCBI taxonomy): Eukaryota > Metazoa > Chordata > Mammalia > Rodentia > Muridae > Grammomys > Grammomys surdaster. The sequence continues at coordinate 2,184,125 of NW_021604640.1, read as the reverse complement.
ATGTACCTAACAGATATCTATAGAAAATTTGATCTGAACACAAAAGAACATATCTTCTTCTCATCACTTTAGAAAAGGTTCTCAAAAATTGGCCATATAGTTGGTCATAAAGTCAGCCTCAACAAAATACAAGAAGACTAAAATAACCCTTTGTATTCTATCAGCCCACCAAGGATTAAAGCTGACCTTAAACAACAGAAACAAGTGAAAGTCTAAAAAGCCAGAGATACTCAACAGCTCTCTACTCAATGATCACTGGACCAGGGAAAAATAAAGAAAGCACCTAAAGACTTTCTAGAGTTAAAAAAGTATAAGTGTATCATACCTGAATTTATGGGACACAATGAAAACAGTGCTAAGAGGAAAGCTCATAACACTATATTCCTTCATAAAGTAATTAGAGAATTCTTATATTAGCAATTTAAAGTTACATCTGAAAGCTCTGTGAAAACAAAACAAAAGGAGGATGCAAACACACCCAAGAAGAGTAGACTGTAGGAAATAGTGAAAAACTGATCTTAAATAAACAAATTTAAAAGAAAGAGAACATTAATGAATCAATCAATGAAATCAAGAGCTCGTTCTTTGAGAAAATCAACAAGATAGAAAAATTCTTAGCCAAACTAACAAAAAAGACAGAGAGACAGTATCCAAATAATCAAAATCAAAAGTGAGAAGGGAGTCAACAAAGAATCATTATATCTTATTTCAAAAGCCTCTACAGCATGAAATGGGAATACTTTTTTTAAAAAATGGACAATTTTCAAGACAGATAATATTAACCAAAGTTAACTGAAGGTCAGGTAAACTTTTTAAATAGTACTATAACCACTAAAGTAATAGAAGTAGACATTAAAAGTTTCTGAACCATTAAAAGAAAGAAAAAAGGACAGAGCCAGATGGTTTTTGTACAGAATTTTACCAGATTTTTTAAAGAAGAGTTCACTAATACTCCTCAAACTGTTTCACAAAATAGAAACAAAAGGACCATTGCGAAACCCTTTCCACGTGTCACAGTCACCCTGATACCTAAACCATGCAAGGATTGTACAAAGAAAGAGAACTTCAAATTGGTTTTTCCCATGAACATTGATGCAAAAATACTAAATAAAATACTCAGAAACCAAATCCAAAGGCAAATGAAACATATTATCCACCATGATCAAGTAGGCTTCATCCCAGGGATGCATGGATGGGCCAATAAACAAAATTCCATCAATATCATTCATATATATACAAACATAAAGGAAGTAAAAACACATGATCATTTGATTAGATGTTTTAAAAGCCTTTGATAAACTCCAACATCATGTTAAAAGACTTGGAGAGAACAGGGATATAAGGCATGTATGTAAATTCAATAAAACCAATATACAGTAACCAAATAGCGAATGTCACCTTAAATGGAAAGATAAAAATTGGAGATACAAATTGGAAAGAAGAAGTCAGGGAGTGATCACGGAATTTTGTTTTGTTGCCTTGCTTGTTCTTTGACTATTTGTGTTTATTGTCTTGCTTGTTCCTTGACTATTTGGATCTATTGTATTGCTAGTTCCTCAACCTAGAACTGACCTTAATACATACATGTAATTAAAATGGTATAAAAGCAAAAAAAGAGGAGGGGAAGTGGGTTTCTAAGGAGGGGAAATGGCAAAAGGGGATGACATCTGAAATGTAAATAAAATATCCAATAAAAATAGAAAAAAATTTAAATTTGTCAAGGTATTGGTATTCACAGATGATATGATAGCATACATAATTGACCCTCAAAATTCTACAAGAAATCACCTGATAAACACAGTCAGAAAAGTTGCTGAATACAGAACTAACTCAAAGAATTTGGTAGCCCTTCCTTCTACAAATGATAAAAAGATTTAGAAGTTAAGGAGACACATTCTTCTCAATAACCACAAATAACATAAAATACTTTGGTGTAACTCTAACCAAGCAATTGAAAGACCTGTATGACAAGAACTTTAAATCTCTGAAGAAAGAAATTGAAGAAGATATCAAAAGATAGAAAGATCCTCCATGTTCATGGAAAAGTAGAATTAATATAATGAAAATGGCCATCTTACCAAATGCAATCTACAGATTCATTACAATTCCCATAAAAATTACAACATAATTCTTTATAGACTTTGAATGTACAATTCTCAACATCATATGAAAAATAAAAAGAAAATACTAGGATAGGTAAAATAATCTTGAACAATAAAAGAACTTCTGGTGATATCACCATTCCTGATCTCAAGATGTTCTAGAAACCAACAGTAGTAAAAATTTCATGTTATTCATATAGAGACAGGTTGATCAATGCAATGGAATTGAAGACTCAGAAATAAAGCCACACACCTACAGATATTTGATTTTCACAAGAACCTGAAACTTTGGAATGGAAAACAGAAAGCATCTTCAACAAATGGTACTGGTCTAACTGTATGACTGCATGTAGAAGAAGGAAAATAGATACATATTTATCACCCTGCACAAAACTTAAGTCTAAATGCCTCAAAGACCTCAACATAAAACCAGATACACTGACTATAATAGAAGAGACAGTTCAAAATAGCCTTGAACTCATCTGTATATGAGATAACTTCCTGAACAGAAAACCCATAGCACAGGCATTAAGATTATCAGTGAATAAATGGGATCCCATAAAACTGAAAAGCTGCATCAAGGCAAAAAAACACTGTCAATAAGACAAAGTGGGAACCTAGTGATTGGGAAGAGAGCTTCACTAACCATACATCTGGCAGAGGGATAATATTCAACATATATAAAGGACTCAACAAGTTAGGCAACAGCCCAATTAACTCAGTTAAAAAATGGGGTTCAGAGCTAAATAGAATTCTCAACAAAGCTATATCTAATGGTAAAGAATCACTTAAAGAAATGTACAACATCCTTTGTCATCAAGGCAATGCAAATAAAAACAAATCTGATATTCCATCTTACACCCATCAGAATAGCTAATAACAAAAACTCAAGTCACAACGCATGTTGGCGATGATGTGCAGGAAGCAGAACACTCATCCAGTGCTGGTGAGAGTAGAAGCTTCTATAATCACTCTGGAAATCTATTTGACAGTTTCTCAGAAGATTAGGAATAGTTCTTCCTTAAGACTCACATATATCACTTCTGGATATACCCTAAAAATGCTGCACACTTGCACACACAGGCATACTTCCTCAACTATTATCATAGCAGATTTATTCCTAATAGTCAGAAAGTGGAAACAACCCAGATGTCCTTCAACTGAATAATGAAAAATGTAACTGGTTCATTTACACAATGGAATATTACTCAGCTATTAAAAACAAGAACAACATGAATTTTGTAGGCAAATGGATTGGACTAGAAAATAATATCTTGAGTGAAGCTCTTCAGTTTCATGGGGACCCACTTATTAATTGTATCTTAGTGCCTGAGGCCTAAGCAAGAACCAATCCATGACACTATTAATAATATTTAGACATGCTTTCAGACCAGAGCCTATCACAACTGTCCTCTGAGTGGTTCCTCCAAACAGCTGACTGAAATAGATGCAGAGAACCACACTTAAACTATAGTCAAGGCTTGGGGAGAAGGATACAGGGACCCAAAAAGGATAGAAACTCCACAAGATGACCAACAGGGTCAGGTAGCTTAAACATTTAGGAGCTCCCAGAGACTGAACCATCAACCAAAGAACAAGCATGTGATGGACATAGGCCCCTTGCACATATGTAAAAGATGTGCAGATTGATCTTCACAAGGGTCCCTGAACAAATGGAGCAAGGCCTATGCCCCAACTGTGCAGCTTTGTCTGGTCACAATAGGAGAGGATGATTCTAGCCCTCCAGTGACTTGATGTGCAAGGATTTGTTGATACCCATAGCAGGGCTCCTGCTTCAGAGGGGGAGGGTAGGAGGTGAAGGGGGGGCTGTGTGAAGGGGACTGGAAGGGGGAGCTGATATCAGGAAGTAAAATTAAAAAAATAAATACATTAACTCAAAAAGAGAAATAGCTACTTATGAGGAATTAAGTGAGTATGCTAAACCACTAGTTTGCTTTGAGTTTGTTATCCTAGCCATGAATATATTAAAAACTTTACCCAGAATACGATTATATTTCAATATGGAGAAACTAAGGGAGAAATTAAGGCTAAACAACATCATAAGAATTGAATCCTAATCCATTGAAGTTTGAATTCTTAAAACAAAATATGAAGAGCAATAAAATATCTGTCTTCAAAAGTTGAAAATCAATGTGAGTACACAGTAAGAAGGCTATTAGCCACAAGAGGAACTATCAACAGAATCCAGTTCTGACTGTGACTAGGCCTGATAGTTCTTGCCTCTAGAATTAAAATTAGCACTGAATTATTTAGCCAAAATACTTAGATTATATTACAGAATGCCAATATCCTGATTGACATCAAATCTACTTTTCTTAAACTGTAAGCTTCAAAATAATTTAAGCTAATCACAGAAATTATATCTGCTAATATTCATAAATTTTCTATATATTCAAATTTTGAAAATTACAGAATAGTATATACCATTTTTTAAAACTACAGTAACTTTATTTGTTTGCTACTTCAGTAGTTTCATTTAAAATAGCAAAAAAATCCAAATAATTTAACAAATCATTACAATGCCCATCATTACAGAAACTAACAAACAACATGTACATCATATTTATATATCAAAATCTTATTAAGTAATGAAGTAGAATAATTGCTCATACATACAAAAGAATACGTGCTTAATGAAGGAAGCCTACCAAATATAATGCTGTAAGTTAGTGCACAAATTTCATGATGTTTCAAAATAAAATTCGTATTACTTCTTAATTAGTTGGATATAGAAAGGAGAAATTTAAAGCCACAATCTCCCACAATTTTGACCCCAAGTTTAGTATCAATCAAGAAGTATTTACATTTATAAAGATACTAGATTAAAAACTGGCAGTCTTCACTTATGAATGTAATGTCAGTGTTTGGGAACTATATAATTAATTCTAGGCCTGCCTATGATGCATGAACCCTATTTAAAATTAAAAAAATAATCCTATAAAATAAATATACCTGTAGATTTGTAATTTTAAAGACTTACTTTTACAAGATAGAAAGAATAAGGGAAGGAAAGAAGGAAAGGAAAAGAAAGAAAGAAAGAAAGAAAGAAAGAAAGAAAGAAAGAAAGAGAGAGAGAAAGAAAGAGAGAAAGAAAGAGGGAAAGAAAGATAGAAACTGATAAATTTCAAAATCAAAACCTATGACATTCCTCTAGATGAATTAAGGTGCAGCAATAGTACCATTCAAGAAAACTCTCTCAGATTTTAGTAAATTTTTTGAACTATACCTAGAACAGATTGTTACAAAGTTAATCCAGCTAAGCACTCAAGCTGCTGCCACATGTCTGTTACTTTTACCATTATACCTTTAATTCAGAGATGCATTTGATTTTAAAACTACTAAACTCTGTTAGGGTTTGATTGCAGTGAAGAGACACAATGCCCATGGCAAGTCTTAAAAGGGCCAACATTTAAATGGGGCTGGCTTACAGGTTCAGAGATTAAGTCCATTAGTATCATGACAGGAAGTATGGCAGTGTTCAACAAGAATAGCAGTGGAGGACTTGAAAATTCTACATCTTGTTCCATAGGTAACAAGACGACTAATGCCTTCCTGGCAGTTAGGAGGAGTGATTTGAAGCCTAAGACCACAGTGAGAAAACTTCCTCCAACAAGACCACACCTACTCCAACAAGGCTACACCTCCTAAAAATGCCATTCTCTGGGCCAAGCATAATCAAACCACCACGTAAACTGAAACCTACAAAGTGATGATATTCTCTAAAATCATTAGTCATCTCAAAAAGTCATCTATCATATATATTAATAGAGAAAATCAGTTCTGCAACATGAAATGAAGAAATCTATTTCATTTGGACCAATGTGAACACCAGCTGGCCTGCATTTTACTTACATTCTCACTTGTTGCTAAGTACCAGTCTGCTCTTGTAAGAATTGCTCATGGCTAATAAAAGACCTTGAGGTGAAGAACCTGAAAGAATTTCAAAACACATCTTTCCTATGCACTTCATCTGGAGAATGAGCAGAGTGTTTGTAAGAGTAAATCTGCTTGTCTCTTTTGAATGAGCTAGGTATCCTAATTGCATAATTCGTGTAGCAGGATAATTTCCTGTAACTGCTACATTGTATTTGCAATAAACTTTGGTGACTGGGCAGTATGAGAGGTAAGTAGAATGAAGAGTTAGGAGGACAGAAGGAGAGGAATGGGAGGAAAGAATGAAGAGGAGGAGGAGAGAAAATAGAGGCAGATTTACATATGTCTCTAGCAGTCTAAGATAGTTATAATGTCTAGGTTAGATAATTGTGTAACAATTCTGTTTATGGGAGCATCTTGTTAATTGAACATTTCTAAATATATAAATCTATTGGATAATCTTTAAGTATTAAGTGTCTCATTTCTGCCTGGTACAGTGGGCAAAGCAGGAATTGTCTGGGCTCAGCTGAGCATTTTGGGAACAGTGTGGTAGATTGGCAAAGCCTTTCACCATGCTAGCATCTCATTGGTGCCAGAGCCAGTGCTTCTAGCTGGCAAGTGCTGCAGTCAGAGCCAGAGCAGCTAGAACATGTCAGCTTCCCAGGAACAAGCTGGACAGAGCACTGTTTTCTAAATATCTCCCATTTCACATTTGAGAAAAGCAGCCTGAAAATTTTAATTGGTTATCTATAAGAATTTCAAGCCTTTAAAAACAATTATTCAGCATGATCAAGTAGGTTTCATCCCAGGGATTCAAAGATGATTTAATATATGAAAATACATCAACATAATCCACTATGTAAACAATCTCATAGAAAAAGCCCCATGATCATCTCACTAGATGCTGAAAAAGCCTTTGACAAAATATAACACTCCTTCATGTTAAAAGTATTGGTGAGATCAGGAATTCAAGGTCCATAGCTAAACATAATAAAAACAATGTACAGCTAACAAATAGCCAACATCAAACTAAATGGAGAGAAAGTTGAAGCAATCTCACTGAAATCCGGGAGAAGAGAAGGCTGCCAACACTCCTCCTATAGTTCAATATAGAACTTGAAGTTCTAGCCAGAGCAATTAGACAACAAAAAGAGATAAAAGTAAGACAAATTGGGAAAGATGAAGTCAAGATATCACTATTTGTGGAGGATATAATACTATACATAAGTGACTCCAAAAATTCCACCAGAGAGCTCCTACAGCTGATAAAAAATTTCAGCAACGTCATTGGATATAAAATTAACTCTAACAGATTAGCAGCCTTCCTCTACTCAAAGCATAAATGGACTGTGAAAGAAATTAGAGAAACGGCAACTTTCACAAAAGTCACAAATAATATAAAATACCTTGGTGAGACACTAACCAAAGAAGTGAAAGATCTGTATGACTAGAATTTCACTTCTCTCTGGGCAGTGGTGGCACATGACTTTAATCCCAGCATTTGGGAGGCAGAGGCAGGCAGATCTCTGAGTTTAAGGCCAGCCTGGTATACAGAGTGAGTTTCAGGACAGCCAAGGCTATACAGAGTAATTCTGTCTTGAAAACCAAAAAACAACACCAAAAAAAAAAAAAATTCAAGTTTCTGAAGAAAAAAAAAATCAAAGACCTCAGAAGATAGAAAAATCTCCCATGATCATGGATGAGCAGGATTAACATAGTAAAAATGGCCATTTTATCAAAAGCAGTGTACAGATTCAATGCAATCTCCATCAAAATTCCAACACAATTACTCACAGAAATAGAAACAGCAATTCTCAAATTCAAGTGGAATAAAAAATAACCCAGGAGAGTGAAAACTATTCTCAACAAAAAAGAAATTCTGAGGAAAACATCATCCCTGACTTCAAGCTGTACTACAGAGCAATAGTGGTAAAACTCACATGATATTGGTACAGAGATAGGCAGGTAGATCAGTGGAGTCGAACTGAAGACCCTGAAATAAACCCACACATCTATGGTCAATTGAGCTTTGACAAAGAAGCCAAAAACAACCATCTACTGGAAAAAAAGAAAGTGTTTCCCTTTTCTTCCTTCCTTCCTTCCTTCCTTCCTTCCTTCCTTTCTTCCTTTCTTTCTTTCTTATCTTTTTCTTTCTCTTTTTTTTTTTTTTTTTTTGGTTTTTCGAGACAGGGTTTCTCTGTGTAGCCCTGGCTGTCCTGGAACTCACTCTGTAGACCAGGCTGGCCTCGAACTGAGAAATCTGCCTGCCTCTGCCTCCCAAGAGCTGGGATCAAAGGCGTGCGCCACCACCGCCCATCTTTCTCTTTCTTTTTCCTTCTTTCTTTCTTTCTTTCTTTCTTTCTTTCTTTCTTTCTTTCTTCCTTTCTTTCTTCATTTGTATTTAATATTGTCTTTATTTACATTTCAAATGTTATCCCTTTTCCCCAGTTTCTCCCCAGAAACCCCTATACAATTCTGCCTCTCCATGCTTCTGTGAGGGTTTCCCCCACCCACCCACTCCTGCCTCCCCACCCTGGCATTCTCCTACACTGGGCCATCCAGCCTTAACTGGATCAAGGGCCTCTCCTCCAATTGATATCCAACAAGGCCATCCTCTCCTACATATGCAACTGGAGCCATGGGTCCTTCCATGTGTACTCTTTGCTTGGTGGTTTAGTCCCTGGGAGCTCTGAAACGTCTGGTTGGTTGATATTATTTTTCTTCCTATGAGGTTGCAAACCACTTCAGCTTCTTCAGGCTTTCTCTAACTCTTTCATAGGGGACCCAGTGCTCAGTCCAATGTTTGGCAGAGAGAATCCACCTCTATTGACAAATGGCAGTGGTACAGCTTTCGGTCAGCATGTAGAAGAATGCAAATTCTTATCTCCTTGTACAAAGCTCAAGTCTAGGTAGATTAAGGACCTCCACATAAAACCAGATATGCTGAATCTAATAGAAGAGAAAATGGGGAAGAACATAAAATATACCAGCACAGGACAAAATTTCCTTAACAGAATATAAGTGGCTCATGCTCTAAGATCAAAGATTGACAAATCAAACCTCATAAAATTGAAAAGAATCTGTAAGACAAAGGACACTCTCAACAGGACAAAACAGCAACCAACAGATTGGAAAAATATCTTTACCAACTCTACATATAATAGAAGAATAGCATCCAAAATATACAAAGTACTCCAGAAATTAGACTTCAGAGAACCAAATAACCCAATTTAAAAATGAGTCACAGAGCTAAACAAAGAATTTTCAACTGAGGAATCTCAAAATGTGCTGATAAGCACTTGAAGAAATGTTCAACATCCTTAGTCATCAAGGAAATGCAAATCAAAATGATCCTGAGATTCCATCTCACACCATTCCGAATATCAAAGATCAAAAACTCAGATGACAACAGATGCTGGTGAGAATATAGAGAAAGAAGGACACTCCTCCATTGCTAGTGGGACTGCAAGCTGGTAAAACAACTTTGGAAATCAATCTGGCTGTTTCTGACAAACTTGGAAACAGTTCTAACTGAAGACCCAGCTATACCACTCCTTGACATATATCCAAAAGATGCTCCAATATACAAGGACACATACTTTATTATGTTTAAAGCAGCCTTATTTATAATATACAGAAGCTGGAAGCAACCCAGATGTCCCTCAATAGAAGAATGGATACAGAAAATGTGGTATATTTACACAATGGAATACTGCCTAGCCATTCAAAAGGATGACTTAATGAAATTCTCAGGCAAATGGATAGAACTAGAAAATATTATCCTGAGTGCGGGAACCCAGACACAAAAGAATGCATGTAGTATGTACTCACTGGTAAGTGGAGCTTAGCTCCGAATATCCATGATACAACCCCAAAACCATATTGAGCTTAAGAAGTAGAAAGACCAAAGTGTGGATGCTTCAATCTTACATAGAAAGGGGAACAAAATAATCACAGAACATAGAGGGATGGAACAACCTGAGAAGGAGAGAGCAGGGAGAGGGGAAAAAAGGGGAGCAGGATCAGGCATTATAAGAAACAGGAGTTCAGAGGTTGAGGAAATCAATAGAAATATGTAACAGTGGGGATATGGACCTAGGGGTAGACACTAGGAAGTCCCAGATGCCAGGGAATTGAGAGGCAGCCAGGACCCAACAGGGATGATTTTAGATGAAATGCAGAGAGAAGGGGGAGATAGAACCTGTAGAGTTCACCTCCAGTAGTTAGGCATAGGCCTCAGTTGAAGGATCAGACCACCCATCTATCTCAAAATTTTTAACCCAGAAATGTTTCTGTCTAAAGGAAATGCAGACAAAAATTGGGACAAAGTCTGAAGAAAAGGCCATCCAGAGACCTCATCATATAGGGATCCATCCCATCTGTAGACACCACACCCAGACACTAGTGCCAATGCCAAGAAGGGCTTGCTGTCTTGAACCTGGTATGGTTGTTCCCTGAAAGGTTCTACCACCACCTGACCAATACAGGTACAAATTCTCATAGCTACTCAGCTGACTGAGCCCAGGGACAACAATGGTAGAGCTAGGGGAAAGACTGAAGGACCTGAGGAGGATTGCCTTCCCATAGACAGAAAAACATCAACTAACTGGACAATCCAGAGCTCTCAGAGACTAAACCAAAGGGATCCATGGGTCCAGATTGATATGTAACAGAGGATGGCTTTATTTAGCATCAATGGGAAGAGAGGCCCTTGGTCCTGTAGAGGTTTGGTGCTCCAGTGTTGGGGAATGCTAGAGTGGTGAGGCAGGAGTGGATGAGTAGGTGGAGGAGCACTCTCATAGAGGCAAAGACGTGGTGGCATGTGATGGGGAGTTGTGGAGGGGTAACCTGGAAGGGAATTATCATTTGAAATGTAAGTGAATAAAATGCCTGATAAAAAATATTTGCTTCTATGTTGAGAATGCCACTTCATTAAGTTTTATCAAGCAAATACTAGAGAGGAAGTGACAAGAAGAAGGCCCAGGAAACTCAGAAATGAAAAGTGAACCCCATAGCAAACTGAGTGAGGGCTAGACAATTCTGAGAGGTTGTAGTGGTTGTTTCTCATTAAGCTGTGTGTTATCCTTTTGATTTCCTTGTATTGTTCAAATAATGACATCCTTGTAAAAAGTCAATTCACCACAGCTCTGTGATATTGAAGAGCTGCTGGATCTTAACATGAGTCTTCATACATCTACAAAGTGGAGACCACCAATATTGGCTAATATTAGATGAAGGGAGCACACTGAATTAAAAATAAATGGTCTTATAAATGAGTGTGTCACATTCTTGAGTACTGCTTACCTGTAAATTTAGTGACCTTCAGTGGAGTATATAAGTAATTCATTATGCAGGAAAAAAGAATTGGCCATTTTACTGTTAGAAAGTGGGAAGATTCATTTTTGTTTAACCAGAAAGCTTTCCATGAAAGATGAAAATTAATTCTGATCAAATGCCCTTTCAAGGTTTTGAATCAGAATATTGCTAATAAATTTCCTCCTTTTACTTTTTTATAATTTTTTATACATGTTTTGTTGTTGGTAGATATGAGGGCACTAGCCCAGAGTGTTCAACAATCTACCAGGTGTCCTTAGAATATGTTACAGTGTCCTGTTCTATTTATCACCACCAAAACCACAATTTAGCCTTCTCTAACATTATTGTGGAGTTACAAAATCCAATATTTCTATGGCAGGACTTTCATTCACTACAGGGGATTTTCATTTAGGAAATTTCTGAAAAAGAAAATTACTATTTGAGTATCATCTAACTCTTGAATGCTTCCTCAAACTTACCAATCAATGAACAAAAAACTTTCCTGTGATGAACAAAAATACAGGCATGTATGAATGCTGTGCTATATGATATTAACACATTTCAAATGTAAAAATGGCAAGAAGAGAAGGTTCAAGTATGTAATTCTTCCTTAGTCTTAAAAAATTTTGAACATGTTTTTTGAGTGAAAGAGAGATACTAAGAAAAAAGCAGACATTGATGTAACAACAATAAGAAGATGAGGGAGAAATTAGGACTCTGCAGCTTGGCTTTGAGATGTCTAGAAGAAGTACACTGTAAATAGTTTTCCTTCTTTAGTCTGGGGCTTAACTAACATTGATGGCAGAAAAATCTTCTAACATATGTTTGTGCTGAAATGATGCTGAGAAAATTCTAAAGAATCAGTAGACCTTTGTCTAATTACCATTACATGGATCTAGTGTAATATGAATGACAGAAGCCTATTAAATTAAGGTACTACAATCTATTAGTAGTGTCTACTTTGGGATTTATGATTTTCACTTTGCTATTTGACACTTAATAAACTATAGAAATGCTTTAAAAATAAAATATTTTCATTTTACATATTTTATTAATTGTTTAAAAATTTAGCAGAAGGCATTTTGATGTTATTTGCCCCTTCTTTCAAATATTCCTAGACATACCACAATTCTTCTTACTGTGATAGTTTAAATAACAATGCCCCCAAGAAGCACATTTATTTAAAATGTGTTACCTGTTGGTTAAACTGTTTGGGAATGATAAGGAGGTGTGTCCTTGATGAAACAATGAAAGAAATAAAATACTCAGAGTGAGCTTTGAACATTCAAAAGAATCATGCAATTCTCAGCATTCTTTTTTTACCTGATGGTGGTGGGTCAAGGTATGATGTCTCAGCTGTTACTTCATATGGCCATCATGAACCTTAACTCTCTGAAAGAATAAGCTGTAACTTTAATTTTTCAAATCCTATTTTTAATGAGAGCTCCTAAATGTTTCATCCTCTATTTTAACACACCATCCACCAGAAGTAGCAAAAGGAAAGGCTATGGAAGAAGTGGACGTGTTTAAAAATGATTCTTTGGAGCAACTCCCATTTGTGTTGTCTGTAAATTGGCTGCAGTTCATTTCATAGGTCAGCAGTGGCAGCTTGATCTACTTGCAAATACTTCATGGATACACAAACAGTCTAGTTCAGTAGAACCAGGATAGCAAATATGGATCAGGAGTGGTGGCACTATCTAGCAGAGACAGGCAGTCCTCAACCTTGGCATAAGTGAGCAGGAGGGAGGGACCAGCAGGAATGCCAATAGACATTCTCAGCTGTGCCTCTCTCAGTGAAGTAATGATCAGCAAAGACATGAGACCAACAAGCATTGCACACCTAGCTCTATAAGGAAGTCAAGCTTAATCCATTTTACTGTTCTTTGAGTCCTTATTATATTTCCTCCAAATATCATGTGTCCTCCAAGAATCTTGCCTAAGCATGTGCATTTGTCCTAACTGACATCACTCTGCCAAGTAGCCTGAGTCTGAAGAAGCAGCAGGAAACAGTGGGACATCACTAGAAAAGTTTTGGTGTGTTTCTCCTTTGGAGTACAGACAAATGCAGCTCAAATACACAAGTTAATGCAGACCAATACATGCATGTCCTTATCAAAGAACCCTTCATCATGTGTCCTTTCACATGTTTGCTTTGGCAGAACATTTTTTTCACTTGTATCTGCTTTAGTGAAATGTTTCTTGATAACTGTGCTTTAATCTATCACCTGCATAAACTTCAGGAAAAAAACTCCTTCAGGTGATTGCCCCACCAAAACACCATCCAACACCAACAGACTTTCCAAAGAACTCTTAAATTTTCACTTCAATAAACGAAGTTAAACATTTATTTTATAACTTGCCTTGGCCATGGAGTTTTATTACAGAAAATAGAAAAGTGACTAAGAAGTAGGACATTATTTTGACTAGTCTGACCATGACATTTTCAGGGAAAATTGAAGAGTTTGGGTTATTGAATTGGGAAATCAGTTCAACCTTATAGGCTTAATGGGCTGTGCTAGTAGGATCTTGGAAGAGACTGTCTCTGAAAGCATTGTATAATATGGAGGCCCAGCTTGAACTTTAAGAGAGGACATAATAGCAACTGGGCTGGACACTAGTCTAATGTGATTATCACAAAGAATGCTTCTTTATTTGTCCTATGACTGTGTCTGAAGCCAAATTGAAAAGTAATGGACTCATTCTCAGCAGAGAACATTTTAAGAGAACCTAATATTGACTCTTTCTTATGGTTATTATTATTCACTATTTTGCAGGTCTACAAAGAAATATAACCATTGATACACAAAGAATTAGAAAACATACAGTTTAAAGAAAAGAAGAACAAAAAGTGTATACTTAAAGAGAAAAAGAACACCAGTGAAGATTTCTGATGAAAAGAGATGAGAAGATCAAAGAGATGATTGATCAGAAATAGAATAAAGGGAAAGGTTACCTCAACGTGACTGAACATCCAAAAGATTCCAAGTTGTAAAAATAAAAGGACTTTTTCTGCCCCTGAAAAGCAAAAAAGAAAAGAAAGCTTCTTCAAGGATGATTCAAGCTGGTAGTCAAACGTGACAGTGTCATCCAGATGGCATTAACTTTAGAGCTAATGGAGGATGAATAAATAAAGGGGCTATGTGACCTTTTCCTTCAGGTAAATATAGGCATGTGGTATAGGAGACACAGCATGAGGTTCCAAGAGGCACCTAATGTGTAAATATGATATTGGGAAAGTAAATCCTGGATTGCATTTGAGATATCAAGATGACGGAGGTGCCAGAATGATGGGTTACCTACCAAAAAATAGTATACAAAAATTGGAACTAGCTCAAGAGATAAAAGTGTGTTGAAGTCAGAAAAAAATGAAAGGATGAGTGTTGAGGGAGATATTTAAGGCAGTGGCACCCAATCTGGCTTGTTCTTAATCAGCTGCCATCTTCCTGACTAGCCTAGGCTTGAGAATACATAGCTGCTGCTCTACTTAGGCTGTTGGCTCAGGCTGCCAGATACAGGCTCTGCCACTCATGAGATTCCAACTATGCCAGTCTTCCACACTGTCTCCACAAGGGTGGGCTGTGCCCAGACCATCCCACCACTCACGTAGTACCTAGTAGAAATGAGATTCTAATGATTAAAGATTATCCAATAGCTTTATATATTTGGTAATGCTCAAATATCAAGATGCTCACACAATTGGAAGTGTTAACAAATTAACTAACCTAGATATAAGTTGTTACCCAGGACTTCTCTTGGTACATGCCTGGTCATCTTTGGCTCCTACATCTCTCTCCCTTGCTCTTCCTCCTTCCTCTTCTTCCTCTCCTTACTCATTATCTTCCTCTCCTTACTTCTCCCACCTTAGCTTCTCCAAACTTGTGGAGAAAACATGCTGCTACAGGTGGGATTATCTTAACCCTTTGACATAAGACATAGAGATAAATGATTTGGAGTTTGCCATTCTAGATTTGATTTTGCTTTGGTCCAATATATCCTTACTATATCCCTACTTTCCCCCTTTACAAGGGTAATGGATATTTGTAAAAATTGTATGTTGAATGTATATATATATATATATATATATATATATATATATATATATATATATATATATCTTTTTTATCTCACAGAAGATTGTAATTAAAAGACTGCCTTGAGTCTCAGAAAAGATTTTTTTTTACTTTTAAAATGTATTGAGACTATAGAAGATTATGAGGATTATTTCAAAGTTGAACTAAATGCATTCGACACTATAATAAAGCCAGGAGCCTGTGAGACTCCTGGTAGTGGAATGTGGTAGTTTGAATGATAATGGCCTCTATGAGTTCATATGTTTAATTACTTGGTTCCTAGTTGTTGAAACTATTCAGGAAGTTTGAGGATGTGTGGCCATATTGGAAGAGATGGGTCAATGGGAGTTGGTATTGTAAGTTCAAAAGATTTGTTCAAGTCAGTGCCATCTTTGTCTCATGCTTCTAGATCAAGATGTGAACTCTCAGCTGTTCCTTCACCCTACTATCATAGACTCAGATCTTCTGTCACCATATGCTAAATTAAGTATATTCTTTTAAAATTTCTCTTGGTCATGTTGTTTTATGACAACAATATGAAATTAACTAAGACACTTAACCATTCAACTTTTTATTCCCCAAAATAAACTAAGAAATTTCCATTTTTGCTTCCCATATACTCCTAAGGTGTAGAGACAGTCAACAGAACATAGTTGATACACCATGGAGCAAAAAGAAACCTGTGTGTGGCTATTTCCATGTTTTAAAAATCAACTGTTAGGAATCTATAGAATTGTAGTGTTATTGCCAAGATCTTGAAGGTATTAACAGCAATAATAACACCTTACATTTTTATAGTTCTTTGTTATCCAACTATTTAAAAAAAAAGAAACCTATTCGTGGTACTGGGCATTTTACTTGATAGCATATAATATTTAGTTGAGTATTGTCCTCTATTGTAGAACATCTTTATATATGATATATGTATATGTACATATTTTTGAAGGTTCTACAGTAGTAGGTACACATGTAGCCTTTCTAAAACAACATTAGTGTTAGCCTCAAAGAGTTATATCTACTGCTAGATTTCATAGATCTTGAAGAGAATATTCATACTACTAGAGGAGAAAAGTTAGCTTCAGTCATCCACACTCTGAACCCTATGAGGAATTTCAGTTACAAAAATATCTATTTTGCAAGATGTTCCTGTTTGTGAAATGGTGACATTAATATATGATAATGGCCAACCATTTTCTGAGTAAAGCTGAGACCAACCACATAAAATAGAATCCAAATCTGACATCTTTATCAGTATCAAGATCATGTGGCTAGATAAGCTATAGGCTCTTGGGAAAAGCATTATTACATAGAATGGGTATAGTAATAAAATGATGACTATTTCTACGTGCAACAATTAGTACATCTCTCAACCCTAATCTAGGAGAGTTGCTTTTGTTGTAAATGGTAATTAACACAGACACTCACAACTAGGCAGTTTGAAGAAAATAAGAGACTGTGGTGTTGTTCTACCCTAAATAAGATATTCATGTTATAGCTTTTCTCTGAGGGCTCATGGATATTTGTAGGGGAGGAATCAGAATGACTGTAAAAATCAGTGATGCTACTGATCATATTGAAACACTGTTTTCAAGACTCCATGGGTAATTTGCAAATAAGGCATCAACCAGTGAAAATCTTGGCATGGAGTTGTAGAGGGGAGCTGGGCAGAAGTACCACATGTAACTGAGGAGCTATTGGCATTTTGATAGATGTTTAAAGAGGAATAGTCAATTTTTTTTAGGAAGTTAGTATCTGTTAAGTTGACCACACACTAGGGCAGTCCCTACATCTAAGAGTATCTGAGTTACAAAATTGAAGATAATGGAGTTAAGGAAAAAAAAACAAATAAAAAGGAATTTGGGAGAGTAGAGAGGTAGAGGAGTATCTAGGAAGAAGTGAGGGAAGAAAGTGAATGTCTTCAAACACGTAATATGAAATTTTCAAACAATTAATGAAAATATTTTTAAAAGAAAATCCTGCAAATAGAATACAGATCTGTAGCTTTTCCTATCATTTACAAAATAAAAAAGAAGGAAAGGAAAAAGAAACTTACTTTCTCTCTAAGTCACTGAAGAAAGAAATTGAAGAACATACAAGATGATAGAAAAATTTCACATGCTCATGGATTGGTAGGATTAATATTTTGAAAATTGCTATATAACCAAAGGCAATCTGCACATTCCATATACCTTCCATCTAAACTTCAACACAATTCTTTATAGAAATAGAAAAAAAAACTAGATTTAAATTCCATACCCAAAATAATCCTGAAAATCAAAACAAAACAAAATAAAACCCCACTGAAACAGAGGCCCCCAGCACATATGCAGCAGATGTGCAACTCAGTCTTCATATGGGTCCCCCAATAGCTTGAGTAGGAGCTGTCCCTAAAGCTTTAGCCTGACTGTGTAATCCATTCCGCAACAGGACTTTCTTGTCTGGCCTCAGTGGGAAAGGATGCACCTAAGTCTCCAGAGACTTGATGTACCGGAGTATGGGAATACACTAAGTACTCAAACTCTCAGAGGAGAAGGGGGATAAGGAATGGGGGAGGGTGTTTGTGAGGGGGGATTGGAGATGGGCAGCATTTGGGTGGAAGAAAAGAAATAAAGAAGGAAAGAAGGAAAGAAAGAAAGAAAGAGAGAGAGAGAAAGAAAGAAAGAAAGAAAGAAAGAAAGAAAAAGAAAGACAGGAAGGAAGGAAGGAAGGAAGGAAGGAAGGAAGGAAGGAAGGAAGGAAGGAAGGAAGGAAAAGACAGACAGACAAGACAGACAGAGAAAGAGAGAAAGAAAGAAGAAAGCCTACTGTAAGTATCATTATACATATATATATAGTAATAAAAACAGCATGACACTGACATAAACTACATATGTTGATTAATAGAATAGAATTGAGAAAATTCCAACAAATGCATCCCTTTAGGTTTTTTGTTTGTTTGTTTGTTTGTTTGTTTGATTGATTTTTATCAACAATGATAGCAATAAGTAGAATGAAACCATATCATCTCTTACTTTGCTCAAAACTCTAAACATCTACAGTAGCAGGGTCCTTTTCAGAAAGTTGTTTCCAGTCAACTGAGAAAAAGAGTATTATGGATTTCACAGATGTATGTTTATAGCTAGAAATAACCAATCATACAAGTGGATTGTAAAGGATAGAATATAAGGAGTGTTAAGTAACAGGAAATACCCTTTAGAAGTCATATGGAATCAAAGTATTGAGTGTTTCTTTCTTTTTTTTTTTTTTTTTTTTTTTGGTTTTTCGAGACAGGGTTTCTCTGTGTAGCCCTGGCTGTCCTGGAACTCACTCTCTAGACCAGGCTGACCTCGAACTCAGAAATCCACCTGCCTCTGCCTCCCAAGTGCTGGGATTAAAGGCATGCGCCACCACTGCCCAGAAATAAAGTATTGAAGAAGCTTTCTAAAATATATACAAATACATATAAAAATTTAAATGGATTCACCCAAAAAGGTGGAGAGTCTCCCTACTAGGCACAATGAACTAATAAATAGAAAGTCCAGTGCCAGAAATGAGCTACTTGTTTTGAAATTGTTGGCCACTTGTGTCTTAGGAACCCATAAACAAGATAATGTATTGCCATTGTTTTCTCTTTTTTTTAATTAGATATTTTATTTATTTACATTTCAACTGTCATTCCCTTTCCCAGATTCCCCACTGAAACCTCTTTTTCCATTCTCCCTCACCCTGCTTCTACAAGGGTATTCATTCACCAACCAACCCACTCCTGTCTCTCCACCCTGGCATTCCCCTACATTGGGGCACCTAGCTTTCCTAGGACAAAGGGTCTCTTCTTCCATTGCTGTACAACAAGTCCATCCTTTGCTACATATGCAGCTGGAGCCATAGATCACTCCATGTGTACACTTTGGTTGGTGGTTTAGTTCCTGTGACCACTGAGGGGTCTGGTTCTTTGATATTGTTGTTCTTCCTATGTTTTGCAAACCCCTTCACTTCCTTCAGTTCATTCTCTAACTCCTCCATTGAAGACTCCTTACTCAGTACAATGGTTGGCCACTAGCATCCACCTCCATATTTGCCAGGCTCTTTCAGAGACTCTCAGGAGACAGCTATATCAGGTTCCTCTCAGCAAATACTTCTTGGCATGCACAATACTGTTTGTGTTTGGTAACTGTGTATGGGATGGATCCCCAGGTGGGGCAGTCTCTGGATGGCCTTTCCTTCAGTTTATGCTCCACACTTTGTTTCCATATTTCCTCCAATGAGAATTTTGTTCCCCCTTCTAAGAAGGACTGAAGCAACCAAATTTTCATCTTAGTTCTTGAGTTTCATGTGGTCTATGAATTGTATCTTGGGCATTCTGAGCATTTAGGCTAATATCTACTAATCAAAGAGTGTATACTATGGGTGTTTTTTTGTGACTGGGTTAGTTTACTTAGGGATGATATTTTCTAGTTCCATCCATTTGCCTAAAAATTACATGAAGTCATTGATTTTATCTGTATCCATTCCTCTGTTGAAGGACTTCAAGATTATTTCCAGGTTCTGGCTATCAAATAAGGTGGCTGTGAACATAGTGGAGCATGTGTCCTTGTTATATGTTGGAGCATTTTGGGGGTATATGCCCAGGAGTGGTATAGCTGTGTCCTCACGTAATACTATGTGCAATTTTCTGAGCTATGAGTTTTCCTCTTAGCACTACTTTCATTTTATCCCATAAGTTTGGATATGTTGTGCCTTCATTTCCATTAAATTCTAAACAGTCTTTAATATCTTTTTTATTTCTTTCGTGATCTAGTTATCTAGAGCATTGTTCAACTTTTATGTTTATATGGGCTTTCTGTTTATTTTTGTTTTTGTTTTTGAATAACAGCCTTATTCCATGGGTATCTGATAAGATAGATGGAATTATTTCAATCTTCTTGTATCTGTTAAGTGATGTCTTCTGACCAATTATATGGTCAGTTTTGAAAAAGGTACCATGAGGTGCTTAGCAGAAGATATATTCCTATGTTTTAGAATAAAATATTGTATAGATATATGTTAAATTCATTTGTTTCATAATTTGTTAGTTTCTCGGTGCCTCTGTTTAGTTTCTATTTCCATGATCTTTCCATTGATGAATTTGGATTGTTAAAGTCTCCCACTCTTACTGTGTGAGGTGCAATGTGTGCTTTGAGCTTTCTTAAAGTTTCTTTTATGAATGTAGGTGCCCTTGCATTTGGGGCATAGATGTTCAAAATTGATATTTTGCCTTGGTAGATTTTTACTTTGATGAGTATGAAGTGTCCATCCTCTTTTGATAACTTTAGGTTGAAAGTTGATTTTATTCGATATTAGAATGGCTACTCCAGCTTGTTTCTTGGGACTATTTGCTTGGAAAATTGTTTTGGAGCTTTTTACTCAGAGGTAGTGTCTGTCTTTGTAACTAAGGTTCATTTTCTGTATGCAGCAAAATACTGGGTCCTGTATATGTGTCCAGTCTTTCAGTCTATGTCTTTTTATTGGGGAATTGATTCCATTGATGTTAAGAGATATTAAGCAATAGTGATTTTTGCGTCCTGTTTTTTTTGTTGTTAGAGGTGGAATTACATTTGTGTGGTTATTTTTTTGTGTTTGTTGAAAAAAGATTACTTTCTTTCTATTTCTAGGTTGTAGTTTCCCTCCTTGTGTTATGAATTTTCCATCTATTATCCTTTGAAGTGCTGGATGTGTGGAAAGATATTGTATAAATTTGGTTTTGTCATGGGATATCTTGGTTTCTCCATCTATGGTAATTGAGAGTTTTGCTGAGTATGGCATTCTGAGCTGGCATTTCTGTTTTCTTAGGGTCTCTATGACATCTGCCAAGGATCTTCTGGCTGTTATATTCTCTGTTGAGAAGTCTGGTGTAATTCAGATAGGTTTGTCTTTATAGGTTATTTGACCTTTTTCCCTTTCTGCTTTTAATATTCTTTCTTTGTTTTGTGCATTTGATGTTTTGATTATGTGACGGGTAGAATTTCTTTTCTGGTCTAGTCTATTTGGAGTTTTGTTGGCTTTTTTTATGTTCATGGGCATCCCTTTATGTAAGGGAAATTTTCTTCTATAATTTTGTTGAAGATACTTACTGACCCTTTAAATTGGGAATCATCACTCTCTTCTATTCTTAGGTTCAGTTTTCTCATCGTGTCCTGGATTTCCTGGATGTTTTGGGGTAGGAACTTTTTGCATTTTATATATTCTTTGAGTATTGTGTCAATATTTTCTATGGTATCTTCCCCACCTGAGATTCGCTCTTTTCTCTCTTGTATTTTGTTGGTGATACTTGTGTCTATGACTCCCTATCTCTTTGCTAGATTTTCTATCTCCAGGGTTGTCCCCTTTGTGATTTTATTATTGTTTAACTATTCCACACTGCATCATAAATAATCATAATGAGCTTGGACATCTTGACAAGACTAAAAGGTTTACCCTGAACCTAAATGTGTCTGAGTAGTCAGGGTTGAAATGTGGCAACAATTTCACTTTTCTATCATTCTATCTTTTTAGCAAGCTACATTCCTATGTTAACAGTTCTACCAGATATGGATGCAAAATTTTATTTTTAATAAGACAATTGGAATTATGGTCAACCAACATCTTTTTACCAAATACTTCAAGCATTAAAAAATTAGAATCCTTAAAAAATATTTACAGAAGTACAACAAACTGGTAGCTGCCCATAACATTAAACAAACTAGACTCTTAAGAGTGGGTTCTCAACAGCATATAACTACTGCCCAGTACAGGGAAACCTGACACGTTTTCTTGTTTGCTTTTGTTTGTTTTTAAATGAATCTTGCAACATTGTATTCTTGATGACTTGAGTATACCAGACTGTGAGTAAATTAATGATACATGCCTAGAAGTACCATGATTTATACTATCAGTGGACATTAGACTTGGGACTAGTCCAAGGCCATGATCTAGATTTTGACCTAGACCTAGACTATGATCTTGACAGAGATTTATATCTAGGTGGTTCTTTTTAACTTGATTTCTTTTCATATCTTGTGACAGACATATAATGTATTTTGGAATTTATTTTAGAGGTGCCTCTAGTTTTGATGTGAGATACAAACTGGAACATGATTTTGCCTTCATTTCTTTCTTGGGCTGGGACTTGGACCGTGATCTTGAATTGGATTTAGATCTTTGAGAAGATCAGTTTCAGTGTTTGAATCTGTCATTGTTGGAATGGCTTCAGCAATGCCGTGGTCTTCCAATCTGTCTACTGTTTCTAGGACTGTAAGATCTCTTATAGTTTTAATCAAAGTAGTGACTCCTTGATATCATTCTTTCATAACTTTGCCTTTGAGAACATCTATACCAGTCATAATTCTCATATTGCATAGAGCTGTATACATTACTCCTTACCTTGGTTTTTATTTGATTTTGTGTCTTAAGAGCCCCCTGTGTGAGCTGTATTTCAATTTGATGCACACAAATCCATTTTCTGTCCTAATTATGTAAAGCTTCTTCAGCATCTTGAACATCCGCAAACTGAACATGTGCAAATCCTCTTGGACATCAAGTGTAGAAATCAATTGGAGCATAAACATCTATTATTGAACCATAACAACCAAATTTCCAACATAAATCTTCAGATCTGGTGTCATCCCTCACGTTTCTGATGAACAGAGATATGTTGCGGTGGAGGGGACACAGGTACTGGGACATGACGGCAGAAGGCTGGGCCAGTAGCACTAACTGGTTCTGCAAACCAAACACAGCTCTGGGGGGTGGCTCACATACACTCACATACTCGCCTTAAATTACTTTAAATATAACTTGTTTATATAAGTCACTGTTCATAGGACTCATAAAAGTTTCATTACCTTATGAAATTTTAATTTGGCTACAAAAATTCTGATAAGGACATTCAAAACAGATTCTGTAAAGAAATGATTTTACATTTTCATTTTTTTGAATAGTTAAGGTAACAAAACTAAAAGGACAATATGCTTTCTGTTAATAAAAATACCTCTAAATAACTTGTAGTTTTTATAAGATTCATTTTATGATATTATTTTATAATTATAGTCTTAATATACAAATAATAATTTTGAAATTTTTAAAAGTCATATGAGATAATAAATGCATAGACTTTTCAAAGAGCTTCATATTAAATTTTATTGTCATAGGAATTGAAGATGTTGCAGACCTACAGTCAGGGATGTTGATTAGATTACTTTGAGTAAGAAAGGCAGATACTCTGTTAATTTTTACCAAGAAGAAAACAAGTAATATCTTTTATTTAGGGATGATTTTTGAATTGTAATTGTGACATTAGGATGAAAATTGTCTTTCTTTCTCTGCATTCTCTTTTGAAACACTCATTTTCAAGGATCTTATCCATTCAGAAGATAAACAAAAAGTGCTTATTTTAAAACAAGACTTTTGATTCCTGTTTAGCTTGCTTATAATCTTGTCAGGGATCAATCCAGGCTCTTGTTTTTCATTTCTTTGTTGTTGTTGGGCTCTAAGTTTTTTATTTTGTCTCTTATTCAAGACTTCTTTTTATTAGTAGTAGTAAATTTTCTTCTTTCACATCTTTGTATACATGCATAATGTACTTTTTTTCCTTTTCCTTCCACTCTAGCCTATTTCACTGGGGCCCTGACCAGCCAAATCCTGTCACTACAGATCTTTTTTTCCTGTGTATTTGATTGAGTTTTTGTGCTTATGTGTGTGCATGCATGTGCGTTTGTGAGTGTGTGTGTGTGTGTATGTGTGTGTCCGAAAGAGATTAATCAGGGTTGCTTGTTTGATCATAAGTTTGGAACTATCCATCACAGCATGGTAAGTTTACCAGTGGCCACACCACTGGTTATCATGCTTCTTTCTTTCTGAGGAACTGCTAGGTGTCAAGAGACCAGTAGTATGTGTTCGGGTCAGATGGATCTTTTATGCCTTCGTAGCTGACTGTTATTAATAACTAAGTTCTGTGGACTCAATACCAATATGCACAGTTCTTGTTAGTTCATACTTCCCAAGCCTATGTTCTGCTAAGAAGGTTTTGGAGACCTTGCCCTTATCCTGTGACTATTAGGTGTTTTCATTCTTTTCGTCCACAATGCTTGTTGAACTTTAGCCCAGTGGTATAAATGTCTTTTCGTGGGCTGAGTTTTCAGTCATCCTTTTTTCACAGTGTTTTGAGCAGCCTTAGGTCTTTACCTTTTTCTCCATTCATTACATTGAGACTCTTCCCTCGTTAAAGCTGAAATTAGCCTTTGCCTGTAAATTTGGATATTAAAATAGATATTCTGGGTATGATTTGGTGCCATAGCAGTTGAGCTGAGTAGTCATCTTAGGTACTCCATACCTTAGAAATGAGACCATTTTTTGTGATGTATGCTACATAGAAAATAAAATAGCAATTACCATCTTATAAGAGAATGGTGTTTCCTTGTAAATTTTATAAGTTTACATTTATGAAAATATTCATGTCTCTAGCTTTAACAGTTTAAAGTATCTTATCTTCTATTTTTAATATACTATATACATGGGCAATTCCAAGAAACTCTTTCTAAGATTTAAACTAATCTAGGTAGATCACAAATTTCTTTAACCTGTCACTATACTAAGTAGTTCCACCCTTCAAATGTAGTTCTTTAAGAATGTATTTAAATTGAACTCATGCATGCTAACATGGCCCCAATCCTGGACAAAAAAAAAAACCTATATATAACTAATGATTGTAGAGAGACCCCTAATTACTCATCCAATATCAAATGTTCATATCTGATAACATATACACACAAGAAAAACCGAATAGATTCAAGAGGTTGATTTTAAATATATTTATGTGTTCTCGTATATGTTACAATAATAATAAAAGAAAAAAGCATGAATTAGAGAGGGTATCAGGGAATGGAGATGGGAGGATTTGGACAGAGAGGATCTGGGAAGAGATTGAGGAATGGGAAAGGGGAAATGATGCAATTATATTTCAGTTAACATTTTAAAAATTAAAATTAATTTATGTCATAATCTAACATATTTTGACTGACCGTACTTGACAATTTTAGTATCTAATATATACAATGTTATAACTATTATTTTGTGTAGAATAATGAAAATAATAATTAGCTTCATCTTCCCTCAAATATTATCAAGGAAGATTCATCATCACTATGATGATCTATGAGAGTATGGATTATGAGGTGATGACTATACAATTTACTTTAAATTTACAAATTGCTCTGTGAATTTGTATTTAGATTCACCACACAAGTATTATTACAATTAAAAATAAACAATTATACATTATTATCTGTTTTCATTTCTACTTGAACTTCATACCTTGAAATAAATATCAGAAATAAATGGTGGGGCATGTTAGCAATGTGGTATTACAGGGCAAACTGAGGTTTTTCTTCCATACTGAAATAAATTTGATTTAGGTCAGAGTAAAGCAATATGTGCATGTTGCCCTTCATTAATAGTTAATACAGGAAAAGTTACAACATCACTAGGGCAAAGAAAGGGGGAAATCTGTTAATATAAGCCAAGATACTATTTAGTTAGAAACAAGGTCAAAGTCAAGGTACATGAATAAAAGAAAACTGTGGCACAGATGGGAATATTTGAAGGGAAATTGACCCTTTCAAGACAAGATATGAATAATTTAAGACACGTTCTAGTTAGAACAAAAGAGTAGAAACTATTAACTGTTCCAAACCCCTTCACTATTACACTTTTAAAAAAATCAGTAACAATTGAGGAATAAATAAAAAATTACATCCTTGATAACCAAAGTAATATATTTGTAAGACTTAAGAAGCCAAGTTGATATTCCTAGGTAAGAATAATAATCAGATACACTCATATAACGAAAAGCACAGAGAGGCATGTTCAATGATAGAAGACTAGGGAAAGCTGATGGAACAAATTAAGAGTATCTATGAGCAGCCTACTTATATCCTTAACTGTGTCTCTCAATGAACCATAAAATATAATATTTCTCTGGATGAGGACTAGGGAAAGTTTGGGAGACTGCTGCCATTACTTTCTTACATTCAGCCATTCATATTTGGTTTGGGGACAATCATAGGATTTATTAATGATCTTCCAGTTTTTTGAAGAGCCAATTTACCCATTATGGTCTAATGAGGCTCCAAAATATAAATTCCAGGAAGCTGTCTACATGAAGCTGAAACCTTTCTGCTGTAGCAAGCTATTAATATAATTTTTACTTTTTGACATTATTAGTTGGGTTATGTTCTTATAATGGGCATCATCAGAATTAAAAAAAATGCAAGCTTGGATAAGATGCTAATTTGTGTGAGGAGTAAAACATTTCAAAATTAAATGTGGTGTGTTCTCTGGTTCTAAGATCATATGTTCTCTATCTTGAAACTGCTGGTGTAGGACTTTGAAGTCTGATATGAGGCACAATTCTCATCAAGCATATTGTCATATACAGTAAAACGTCCACAAACACAGAGTTCACTGGCAGGATGATGATGAACTTAACAAAAAATCAAACTTGTTCACTTATTTTCAAGTTTGGAAACAGTAGATACTTAATAATTATGAAAGTTCAATGAAGAAATGTCATTATCTATTTAAATATATCCTGTGGAATGTTTTGCTTTATCATATAATATTTGATGTATATAATATAATATTTGGTATATCTTATTTATATTATAATACAAAATTCTAAAAGGGAGATATATGCCATTTTTATTGCAATAGAAACACTTTCATGTTTATCAGTATACTTTTGTAAAACTTGGTCAACTCACTATGTTTCTGAAACCATGGTGTATATGTGGAGGTCAGTGGATAATTTGCAGGGGTCATCTCTCTACTTGCACTATATGGGATCCCAGGATTTAACTTAGGCCATCAATCTTGGTGGTAAGAAAATTCATTCACTGACACATCGTGCTGGCCCCAAGCTTTATTCACTGTTTCTTCTCTATCCCCCTTTTTTTCTTGATATTTCAACTTAATGTTGATACATAGAGAAAGAAAAGGGGAGGAAGAAATAGTATCAATCTTTGTTTCTTTTATATTCTTTAATCTTTTTTCGAGTCCAATCATTATCCCCCTCTCAGTCTACCCTCTGACTGTTCCTCATCCCATACCTCCTCACCATTCTCCAAAAGGATGTCCCCACGATCCCCAACCACACATCACCAGATCCCCCCATGCCCTAGAGCCTCAAGTCTCTCGAGGGTTAAATGTATCATCTCTCACTGGGGATAATCCAGGTAGTTGTCTTCTGTGTAAGTGTTGGGGGCCTCATATTAGCTAATGTATGCTGCCTGGTTCATGGACCAGTGTCTCAGAGACTTCCAGGTTAGTTGAGACTGCTGGACTTCCTATGGGATCACCCTCCTCCTCAGCTTCTGCCAGCTTTTCCCTAATTCAACCACAGGGGTCTCCAACTTCTGTCAATTTGTAAGTATCTACATCTGACTCTTTCAGCTGCTTGTTGGGCCTCTTGAGGGCAAACATGCTAGGTCCTGTCTGTAAGTACTTCATAGCATCAGTAATAGTGTCAGTCCTTGTAGCCTCCCTTTGAGATGGATACAAACTTGGGCCTGTAACTGGACCTCATTTCCATCAAGCTCTTCTCCATTTTTGGACCTTCAGTTCTTTTAGACAGAGAAAATTCTGGGTCAGAGTTTTTGACTGTGGGATGGCAACCTGAGTTTGCTAGAGGTAGACGCTACAAGTTCCCTCTCCCTACTGTTGGGCAATTCATCCAAGGTCCCTCCTTTTGAATCCTGAGAATCTCTCATCTCCCAAGTCTCTGGTACATTCTAGAGGTCCTCCCACCTCCTACCTCTCAAGGTTGCCTGCTTCCATTCTTTCTGCTGGCCCTCAGGGCTTCAGTCTTGTCCCTTCCCTAATACCTGATCATGTTCCCCTCTTCCCCTCCCTGTCCTCTCTCCCACCCAGATTTCTTCTTTCTTCTTGCTCCCACACTGTAATTGCTTTCTTCTCCCTCCCAAGTGGGATTGAGGTATTCTCAGTTGGGCCATGCTATTTGTTAGCCATCTTGAGTTCCGTGGATTGTATCCTGGGAATTCTGTATTTTTTGGCAAATATCCAAAAAATTATTAGTGTGTACATACCATGCATATCATTTTGGTTCTGAGTTACCTCACTCAGGATGTTATTTTCTAGTTCCATCAAATATACTGCTTAACTCATGATGTCCTCATTCTTAATAGCTGAGCAGTATTCCATTGTGTAAATGAACCACATTTTCTTTATCCATTTTCCCCTTGTGGGACATTTGGGTTGTTTCAAACTTCTATCTGTCACAAACAAGGCTGCTATGAACATAGAGGAACATGTGGCCCTGTAGCACGGTAGTGTGTCATTTGAATATATGCCTAAGAGTGGTATAGCTGGGTCTTCAGGTAGATCTATTTCCAGTTTTCTGTGGAACCTCCAGAGTGATTGTAACAGTATGCAATCCCACCAGCAATGGAGGAGTGTTCTTCTTTCTCCACATTCTCATCAACATGTGCTGGCACCTGAGTTTTTGATCTTAGCCATTCTGGTTGGTGTAGCATAGATTTTCAGGGTCATTTTAATTTACATTTCTCTGATAACTAAGGACTTTAAACATTTCTTTAATTGCTTCATAGCCAATTCTATGGCTATGAATTCTCCATTTAGTTCTGTACCAATTTTTGTTTGGGTTTTTGGTGGTTAGTTTCTTGCATTCTATATATATTTTGAATATTAGTCCTCTACTGGATGTGGGATTAGTGACATTTTTTTCTGAATCTATAGGTTGTAACTTTGTCATATTGACTATGTCCTTTACCATGCTGAAGCTTTTCAGTTTTATGAGGTCTCAATTCTTGATCTTAGATTCTAAGGTAATGGAGTTCTCTTTAGGTAATCCACTCTCCCCATGCCCTTGCCAATGCATTCAAGGCTTTGTTCTACATTCTCTTCTACTACATTCAGTGTATCTGGTTTTATGTTGAGGTCCTCGATCCACTTGAGCTTTGTATAAGTTTAAAAATATGGATCCATTTTTATTTTCCAACATACAAACTGCCTGTTAGTCCAGCACCATTTATTGAAGATGCTTTCTGTTTTCCAATGTGTATTTTTGGCTTCTTTGTCAAAGATCAAGTGTATGTAAGTGTGAGCTTTTATTACTGGATCTTCAGTTCTATTCCATTGATCAACCTGTCTTTCTCTTTACCAACAACATACAGTTTTTGTTACTATTGCTATGTAATACAGTTTGAGGTCAGGGATGGTAATTCCCCCAGCTCTTGTCTATCATTAAGAGTTGATCTTGCTATTCTGAGTTTTTTGCCTTTCCAGATGAATTTGAGAATTGCTATCTCCATGTCTGTGAATAATTGTGTCAGAATTTGGATGGGTATTACGTAGAATCTGTAGATTGCTTTTGGTAAGATGGCTATTCTTATGATGTTAATCCTACCAATCTTTAAGCATGGAACATTTCTCCATTTTCTGAATTCTTCTTTGATTTCTTTCTTGAGAGACTTGAAATTAGTGTCATACAAATCTTTCATTTATTTGGTTAGAGTTACCCCAAGATATTTTATATTATTTGTGACAATTGTGAAGGGTATTGTTTCCCTAATTTCTTTCTTAGCCTGTTTATCATTTGTATAAAGGAAGGCTACTGATTTATTTGAGTTAATTTTATACCCTGTCACTTTGCTGTATTTGCTTATCAGCTGTAGAAGTTCTCTGGTAGAATATTTGGGGTTGCTTATGTATACTATCATATCTTCTGCAAATAGTGATACCTTGACTTATTCTTTGCCAATTTCTATCTCCTTTTGTTGTCTGTTTTATTGCTATAGCTAGAACTTCGAGTACTATATTGAATAGATAAGGGGAGAGTGGGTATCCTTAATTATCCCTGATTTTAGTGGGGGTGCTTCAGGTGTCCCTCCATTTAATTTGATATTGGCTGTTGATTTACTTTATATTGCTTTTATTATGTTTAGGTATGGGCCTTGAATTCCTGATCTATCCAATATTTTTAACTTTAAGGGGTATTATATTCTATCAATATTTTTTATCATCTAATGATATGATTGTGTGATCTTATTTATTGAGTTTGTTTATATAGTGGATTATGTTAATGGAATTTGATATATTGAACCAAACTTGCATCCTTGGGATGAAGCCTACTTGATAGTGGTGAATGATGGTCCTGATGTATTTTTGGATTAGGTTTGCAAGAATTTTATTGAGCATTTTTGCACCAATAATCATAAGTGAATTTGGTCTGAAGTTCTGTGTCTTATTGGGTCCCTATGTAGTTTAGGTATCAGAGAAATTCTGTCTTCATAGAATGAATTAGATAGTGTTTTTTCTGTTTATATTTTATAGAATATTTTGAGGAGTGATGGCTTTAGCTCTTGTTTGTAGGTCTGGCAAAATTTTTTACTAAAGCCATCTGGCCCTAGGCTTTTTGGGGTTGGAAGGTTTTTAATGAGTTCTTCTATTTCTTTAAGGGATATGGGCTTGATTACATAGTTTACCTGCCCTTGATTTAACTTTTTTATATGGTATTTGTCTAGAAAATTATCCATATCATTTAGATTTTTCAGTTTTATTGAGTATAGGCTTTTGTAGTAGGATCTGATGATTTTTTGAATTTCCTCAGTTTCTGTTGTTATGTCTCCCTTTTCATTTCTGATTTTGTTAATTTGGATACTGTCTCTGGGCTCTTTAGTTAGTTTGGTTTATCTATCTTGTAGATTTTTTCACAAAAACAGCTTTCACTTTTGTTGATTCTTTGTATGGTTCTCTTGGTTTTATTTTGTTGTTTTGTCTTTAGTTTTAGAGTACTGAGGTGTGCTGTTCAGTTGCTAGTATAGAATCTTTCCAAATTCTTTACCACGGCACTTACTGCTATAAGTTTTCATCTTAGTACAGTTTTCATTTTGTCCTGTAAGTTTGGTGATCTGAAAGAATGTATGGGATTGTTTCATCTTTTGATTATCTCTTGAGATTTGTTTTTTGTCTGATTATATTGTCAATTTTGGAGAAGTTTTCATAATGTGCTGAGAAGAAGGTATATTCTTTTGTTTTAGGGTGAAATGTTTTGTAGATGTCTGTTTAATCCACTTGGTTCATAACTTTTATTAGTTTCATTGTGTCACTGTAAGTTTCTATTTCAATGACCTATCCATTAGTGGGAGTGTGATATTGAAATCTCTCAATATTATTATATAGAGTTCAGTGTGTGTTTTGTGCTTTAGTAAAGTTTCTTTTATGAATTGTGTGCACTTAAATTTGAGGCATAAATGCCCAGAATTAAAACTTTCTCTTGGTGGATTTTTCCCTTCATGAATATGAAGTGTCCTTACCCATCTCACTTGATGACTTTTGGTTGACAGTCTATTTTGTGTGATATTAGGATGGCAACTCCAGCTTGTTTCTTGGGATCATTTGCTTGGAAGACTTTTTCCAACACTTTACTTTCAGATAGTATCTATCTTTGTTACTGAGGTGTGTTTCTTATATG
Source organism: Grammomys surdaster (assembly GCF_004785775.1). Classification (NCBI taxonomy): domain Eukaryota; kingdom Metazoa; phylum Chordata; class Mammalia; order Rodentia; family Muridae; genus Grammomys; species Grammomys surdaster. The sequence goes on along the minus strand of NW_021604640.1, from coordinate 2,152,239 downwards.
CAGCAAAAGGCTGGATCCTGTTTGTGTTTCCAGTCTGTTAGCTTATGTCTTTTTATTGGGGAATTGAATCCATTTGTGTTAGGAGATATTAAAGACAGATGATTGTTATTTTCTGTTATTTTTTTTTTTGTTGTTGTTGTTGTAGGTGGCATTATCTGCCTGTGATTCTCTCCTTTTAGCTTTGTTCTGAGATGATTCATATCTTATTCTTTTATTTGATGTAGGTACCTACCCTCCTTTAGTTGGAGTTTTCCTTCTAGAATCCTCTGTAGAGTTGGTTTGGTAGATAGATGTTGTTTGAATTTGGTTTTGTCCTAGAATAATTTGGTTTCCTCATCTAGGTTGATTGAGAATTTTGCTGGGTATAGTAGCCTGGGCTGGCATTTGTGTTTTCTTAGGGTCTGCATGATTTCTGTCCAGACTTTTCTGGCTTTTAGTGTCTCTTTTGAGAAGTCTGGTGTAATTCTGATAGATCTGTTCTTATATGTTACTTGGCCTTTTTTCCCCGTATAGCTTTTAATAGTCTTTCTTTGTTCTGTGTGTTTAGTGTTTTGATTACTATGAGACAAGAGGAATTTCTTTTCTGGTCCAATCTATTTGGTGTTCTATAAGCTTCTTGTATATTTATGGCCATCTCTATCTTTAGGTTAGGGAAATTTTCTTCTATGATTTTGTTGAAGACATTTTGCATCCTTTTTGCTTATCTCTATTCCTATTATTCTTCAATTTTGATTTTTCATTGTATCCTAGATTTCCTCGATATTTTGTGCTAATATTTTTCTTTATGTTTTGAATTTTCTTTGACAGTTTTGTCAACATCTTCTAAAGTATCTTCTATACCTGAGATTCTCTCTTCTATCTCTTGTATTCTGTTGGTAATGCTTACATCTGTAATTCCCGAGTTTTTTCCTAAGTTTTCTATTTTGAAGGTTGCCTCCATTTGTGTTTTCTTTATTGTTTCTACTTCTACTTTTAGGTCATGGACCACTTCATTCAATTTCTTTACATGTTTTTTCGTGTTTTTCTGTATTTCTTTCAAGATCTTATTGGTTTCCTCTTTAAGGGATTCTACTTGTTTACTTGTATTTTCTTATATTTCTTTCAGTGAGTTATTTTTATCCTCCTTAAAGGACTCTACTATTTTCATGAGATAGGATTTTAGGTCACCTTCTGGATTTTCAGATGTCTTGGTGTATCCAAGGCTTGCTGTGGTGAGAGAACTGATTATGATGATGCCAAAGAATATTGGGTTCTATTGCTTATAGTATTGCCCTTTCCTCTTGACATCTGGTTATATCTGGTTAGGTGTTCTGGGTGTCTCTGTCTGGAGCCTGCCAAACACCGAACTCTATGAATCTCAGTAAACTATACAGTTAGAATGTAGCCATTCTGAATCCAGGCAGCTTCATTTATTGTTTTAGTCTTTCATTATCACTTATATTCTCATGAGCTTAAATACCACAAAAAAATATGATACATTTGAAACTAGAATGTGGCCTTTTTGCCTGTATCTCATTCTTCCTCATCACCAATATTACTCTTTCTTGATCTTCTTTCAAATATTATATAATACCCACACTGATAATTAACTTATTTAACCTCTTCCTACATGGGCTATCCTTTAATTTGTCTTTAACTCACTACCTGAAGAATTTGAATTTTAGATAATGCCACAATGAATAAAGGACTTATTGTTTAACCATGGCAGCCAATGGCATAAGACCATGAATTCAGTTAAAGCTGGCACCACTCTGTTCATATAAAAGCAACTTCATGATTTTATTTACTCAGTCTGTAATTCTAACTTCATGGTTGCCCACAAGATCCTGCCATATCTGTTATCTGAGAGATACTCTTGTATATACTCATTTTATGCTTAAGTGAACCAAATATATACTGAATTTATGACAAAAATCCTGATCAATACACTTGACACTTCTGCATTTTTCTCAGGTTTTCTGAGTCTTAAATGAAAAAAAAAGCCAGCATAATGTTAGAAGATATGTATAGGTGGTAGAATTTATTGTAATATTTAGAACACTGTAAGTATTTAACATTGGATATTAGTCAATAGATAAATTTCAATCAACCTATCTTATATGGAATGAAGAATTTTCATTTTTATGTATTGGAAAAACATTGAATTCTATGTTAAAATTTTTTGTTGAACATTTTGCCACATTTAATTTTAAGAATCATAGTAAAACAACAGAAATTACTCTTTTCCTTTTTGTAAGATCATGGATTGAATGATTAATGACAGTAACTGCATCCCCAGGAAAGAAACCCACAGATTTTGAAATTAGTGTTGATCACAATGCCTTGTTTGCATCTAGAAATATTTCACAAGTTAAAAGTTAAGATTTAACTGACATTTGCCTAGTTTCCAAATTTCCTGACTTCAAAATAAAAAAAAATATTGTCAAGGATACAATGAAGAAAAAGTTTAAAATATTTGCATTCTGTCAGAGGAGGCTTTAAATGCTAATCATGATACTTTGATATTCTGATATGGAAATTTTGTCTGGAAAAGTCTCCCTTTTTGTTAAAAAATATTTTCTTGTTTTTAATTCCTCTGTGTTATTCTGAATGTCCTAGAAGAATTTTACTAATGCCAATGACTACAACTCTGTTGTTTTTGTCATCCTTATTTTATCAATTTATCATATAGATTTTCTATATACATATATTTCTATTAAACTAAATGGAAAAAATCAACTATGTCCATATTGACCAGACATGGGCTAACTATGAAGCACTCTTCATGCTGCTGAGTTTCTCTCAGGAATTTTGGAACATTCATTGAGTCTATTCTGAAGGTTAGTTTTCCACTCTGTCCAGTCGTTCTTTTCCTAGCTCTGCTATGTATTGATTGTCAGGGAACTCATCACTAATTGTATTCTTTCCACATTCTATGATAGAATTTGAAATTTGGAAAGCCTAATCTGTTAACACTTATCCAGAAGTACCATAAGTAACAAACATAAGCAGATTTTAAATTCTAGTCTAATGACTACAGTTCACATTTTGAAAGTGTTGATTTCAAATGTTGATCAATTTCAAGTAGTGCTTCAACTAAAATTATTCAAAGTAACTCTATGGTCCAGAACCTAAACAAGGTTCTGTTTTGTTTTTGTTTTGTTTTTTCTTTTCTTTTTTTTCTCATTTTGTATCATGATCACAGTCCTCCCATCTGATCATCCCCTCCAAACCCCCATCCTTTTCTCCTCCCCTTCACCTATGAGAGGGTGGAGGACCACCAAAGGTTTCCCCTAACATGGTACATCAAGTCTTTGCAGGACTAGGTGAATCCTCCTCCACTGAGACCAGAAAGGGCAGCCCAGCTAGAAGAACATAAACCACAGACAGACACCAGCTTTTGGGATAGCCCCTGTTCCAGTTGTTTAGGACCCACCAGATGATCAAGCAACACATTTACTACATATGTGAAGGGGGCCCTACTCCAGCCCATGTATGCTTAATGGTTTGTTCAGTCTTTAAGAGCCCCAAGGGTCCAGATTAGTTGACTATGGTGGTCTTTCTGTGGATTTCCTATTTGTCTCAGGGTGCTCAACCCTTCCATCAACTTGTCCTTAAGAGTTCACAAGCTCTATCCACAGTTTGGGTGTGAGTCTCTTTTTGTCTGAGTCAGCTTCTGGGTAGAGCCTCTCAGAGGACAGTCATGCTACACTCCTGCCTGCAAGCATATTAGAGTATCATTAATTGGGTCAAGGATTGGTGCTTGGCAATGGGATGGGTCGCTAATTGGGTCAGTTATTAGTAAGAAATTCCCACAGTCTCTGTTCCATCCCCTGTGACTGCATTTCTTGTAGACAGGATAAATTTTGAATTGATGGCATTGTAGATGGGTTGGTATCCCTATGGCTCCACTGGGTTTCTGCCTGGCTAGAGGAAGTGTCCACTTCAGGTAACATACTGACAATGCTGTAATCACTGCTAAGGACACTCCCATTGATTCTTTTGTGCCTCCCCTATAACAGGTTTTTGGCAAGTCTTTACAATGTATCCATCTTCACAGATGTACCAGTTGCAGATTTTCATTCACTCTCACGGCTATCTACTCATCTTTCTTGTCCCTCTACAAACCTGATCCTGAACACATACACACATACAGACCACACACACACACACACACACACACACACACACACTTCCTGTTAAAATCCCCAATCCCATCCAGATCCCTCCCTTCACTGGCTTCCTCCAAATATTTTATTCCAGCTTCTAAATGAGATTCAAGCACCCTTACTGGTGCCTTCTTCTTGTATAGCTTATTTGAGTCTGTGGAGTGTAGAGTTGTTATCCTGTATTTTATGGCTAATATCCACTTATAAGGGAGTACATAACATGCATGTCTTTTTGGATCTGGATAATTTCTCTCAGGATGATATTCTCAAGTTCCACAAATTTGCCTGTAAAATTCAAAATGTTTTTGTTTTTAATAGCTAAATAGTATTCCATAATGTAGATGTACCATATTGTTCTTTCCTATTCCTCAGTTGAGGGGCATCTGGGTTGTTTCCAGTCTCTGCTTATTAAGAATAAGGCTGCTAAGATCATGGTTGATTAAGTGTCCCTGTGGTATATTGGGGCATATTTTGAGTATATGACTAGGAGTGATAAAGTTGGGTCTTGAGTTAGAACTATTCTCTGTTTTCTGACAAACCCCCAAATTGATTTCCAAAGAAGTTGTACAAGTTTGCACTCCCACCAGCAATGAATGACTGTTTCCCTTACTCCACATCCTAGACAGCATGTGGTGTTACTTGAATTTGATCTTAGTCATGATGACTGGTGTAAGGAGGAATTTCCGGGTTATTCTGACTTGTATTTCCATGATGACTAAGGACTTTGAACATCTCTTTAAGTGTTTTTCAGTCATTTGAAATTTCTTTGTTGAGAATTTTTTTTTAGTTCTGTTCCTCATTTATAATTGGGATATTGAAATTGTTGGTGTCCAACTTCTTGAGTTGTTCATAAATTTTGGATATTAGCCAAAAAATTAGTAGCCCTCCTTTACATAAATGATAAAAGAGACAAGAAAGAAATGAGGGAAACAATATCCTTTACAATAGCCACAAAATATAAAATATCCTGGTAGAACTCTAACCAAGTAAGTGAGAGAACTATATGACAAGAACTTTGGGTAGCTGAAGAAAGAAATCAAGAAATATATCAGAAGAAAGAAAGATATTCACAATGCTCATAGATTGGCAGGATTAATATAGTGAAAATGGCCATCTGACAAAAAGCAATTTACAAATTCAATGCAATTTTCAATTACAACACAATTCTTTAGAGACTTTGACAGCACAATTTAAAACTTCATATGGAAAAACAAAAAATCCAGAATAGCAAAAAATTATTTTATTTTATAGCATATAATTTTTATTAGAAATTTTAATATTTGCATTTCAAACATTATCCCCTTTTCAAGTTTCCCTTCCACAGACTCTCTAATGGAAGAGAAATTGGGGAAGAGCCTCAAACACATAGGCACAGGAGAAAAGTTCCTGAACAGAAAATGAACACTTATGCTCTAAGATCAAGTACTGACAAATGGGACCTCATAGAATTGGAAATCTTCTGTATGTCAAAGGACACTTTCAATAGGACAAAACGGCAACCAACAGATTGGGAAAAGATGTGTACCAATCCTACATCTGATAGAGGGCTAATATCCAATGTATACAAAAAACTCAAGAAGTTAAACTCCAAACAACCAAATAACCCTGTTAAAAATGGGGTACAGAGCCAAACAAAGAATTCTCAACTGAGGAAACTTGAATGATCAAAAAGCACCTAGGGAAGTGTTCAACATCCTTAGTGATCAGGGAAATGCAAATAAAAACAACCATGAGATTCCATCTCACACCAGTCAGAATGGCTAAGATCAAAAACATAGGTGATAGCAGATACTGGTGACAATGTGGAGAAAGAGGAATACTACTCTATTTTTGGTGGGATTGTAAGCTGGTACAGCCACTCTGGAAAGCAGTCTGGCAGTTCTCATAAAATTGGACATAGTATTACTTGAGGACATAGCTATACCACTCCTGAGCATATACCTAAAAGACATTCCAACATATAACAGTGACATATGATCCACTGTGTTCATAGCAGCCTTATTTATAATAGCCAAAAGCTGGAAAGAGCCCAGATGTCTTTCAAAAGAGGGATGGATACAGAAAATGTGGTAGATTTACATAATGGACTACTACTCAGTTATTAAAAACAATGAATTTATGACATTCTTAGGTAAACAGATGCACTGGGAAATATCATCCTAAGTGAGGTAACCCAATCACAAAAGAACACACACGGTATGCACTCACTAATAAGTGGATATTAGCCCAAAAGCTCATGATACCTAAGATAAAAGACATAGACCACATGAATCTCAAGAAGGAAGACCAAAGTGTGGGTGCTTCAGTCCTTCTTAGAAGTAACAAAATACTCACAGAGGCAAGTACAGAGACAAAGTTTGGAGCATAAACCGGAGGAGGGACCACTTGGAGATTGCCCCACCTAGGATCCATCCCATGTGCAGTCACAAAATGCAGATAATGTTGTGGATGCCAGGAAGTGCATGATGACAGGAGCCTGAAAGAGCTATCTCCTGAGATGCTCTGCCAAAGCCTGATATATACAGAGGCAGATGCTTGAAGCTAACCATTGAACTGATCATGGGGTCCCCATTTGAGAAGATAGAAAGAAGACTAAAGGAGCTGAATTGGCTGGCATCCCCATGGGGAGAGTGACAATACCAACCAACCAGAATTCCCTGGGTCTAAACCACCAGCCTGGGAACATGGGGAAAGTCATGGGTCCAGCTGTGTATGTAGTTGGGGATTGCCTTGTTGTGCACCAGTGGGAGATGAGGATCTTAGTCCCAGGATGGCTGGATACCCCAGTGGGGGGTAATTCGAGAGCAGGGAAGCAGGAATGGTAGAATGGGTGGGGCACACCAAGTACGAGGAAGGGTTATGGTATAAGTGCTTTCAGGGGGATGGGGAAAGGAGATAGCATCCAAAATGTAAGTAAATAAAATATCCAATAATAATAATAATAATAATAATAATAATAATAATAGAACAGATAATGAAACTGGCTATTGCAGTCAGGCATTTGAGACTTTTTGTCAGCAATTTACAATTACATATATTACTGGGATTTCTTATAATCCTCAAGGACAAGGTATTGTGGAAGGGGCACATTGAACTTTAAAACAATATCTTCATAAAATAAAAAGGGGGGGAAAGATTTATCCCCTTACACCACTTTTTTTTAAAAAAATCATGCTGTTTTTATTTTAAATTTTTAAGAAAAATTTGGATGCCATGGAACTTTCTGCTAAGTGTTCATGGTACCCTACAAATAGGCATACTTATGCCTAGGTGAAAAGGAAGGATCTACTTACTCACGTATGGCATGATCCTGATTAGGTATTTAATATGGGGAAGAAGGCATATTTGTGTTTTTTCTGCAGAAACCTGAAAGAGCATGGTGGCTGCCAGAGCGATGGGTGAGACATACTGATGCTCGTACAAAGAATGATGTTGATCTGTGAGCTTGCTGAGTTCCCTGACAATGGTGACTTTGAAGCTGTATTGGACATATGCTCTTGACACACCTTTGCATTCCTATGTCAAAGATGGGACAAGCTGCCTTCTCTCAAGGTTTTAGACCTTTTGGACAGTGACTCAAAAAGAGAAGTTATAAAGACTATTGTATTTCTTTAAAATGTGACCAGTTATTCAAACTCAAACATGTACTGGTCTAGAAATCAGTCCAATGTTGGAAATAATAGACTTCATCTGAAATGATAGATCTGGACATTTTCAGAGACATATTTGAAACTTACCTGAAGTTCTATATGATGCTATGCTAGCAAGAGACAAAGTTGGGACAGGATCTGGATTTCAAACAAGTGTAAGCACATGTGTTAAGGCTCTTTTAATTGTCAAGTTAAAATTACTTTTGTTTTTTCTACAGTATTTACTGTAAGTTGCATTGATTGTACACTTTCTAATTGTGTTAGTGTGTTGAAACCTCACATGTCTGTTACAGGGGTCTATCAACCAGCTTTTGTTTTATTGTCCTGAGTATTACAGAAGCTTGGTTTTCTGAAAAAGCTTGCAAGTACTGGAAGAAGTGAATTAGGCTTTAAGCAGAAGAAAGGGGGTAATGGGCTTAATTTTTGCTGGTATAATAACTTTAATTACATTAATTGATAACACCACTGCTTCTGCAATTGCTTTGAAAAAAGATAAGGCAACTACTTTTATTAATCATTTAGCAAAAAAAAATATTACTAATGTTTAGAACATAGAAGAGGATTTAGATAGGCATTTGGAACAAGGGATTGATGCTCCTTATACTATTCAAATTATTGAAAGTTGGTTAAGAGTTTTAAGAGTAAGGAGCCATCTGGAGTGTCATGCCAAATGCCAATGGAGTTCTGTTACTTCTAAAATTGACAATGATAGTCATTATAATTAGAAAAGAAAGTTTAAAGATACTTGCAGGGTATTTAGCAAAATTCTAACACCTCTCTGGATGTTTTAAATTTGCATAGTGAGATTATGAATTTAAAGAAAGCTGCTCTGCTGAGCTTTTATTCTGCAGATAGAGCTGATAAAATTATCCATGGCTTAAGGTCAGTATTTCCATTTTTGTTATGTGTCAAGAATATCATCTATAGATTGATCATGTCTGCCCTTTTTGTCCTGAGAATAATTTTATTCTTGTCCATCATGTGAAATCTTGTCTTTAACAAGATCAACATGTTAGCATCCAAAGTACATGACTTGAAGCTAAAAATAGATCTTTAGACAGAGTTATTAATTTAACAGGCTGTCAAGCCAAGGACGGATAAGATTCTGCACAGAGTCTTACCAACCTAAAACAGAATCACATTGCTTTTGATAATGCATATTCCACTAGGGGTAAGGAAGGCATTTTTGTCAGAATGACCTAAGACAGGCTCAGTCTTGTTTATGAAGTAAAAAAGGGGGAGAGGTAGACAGCTTTTAGAGTTGCTTAGCAGGAATCTGACACTGACCAAGGACAAGGAAATGGGCTTCAGGCATGAATTTGACATTAGGCTAGAATAAAGAAGTAATTTCAGGCAGGAATGTATATCTTCGGCTAGAACAAATATTTCAGACAGGAATCTAAATCTAGGCTAGACAATGAAGTAGGGTTCAGGCATGAAAATGACTTTTGGCTAGGACAGGGAAGTAGGCTCAGATAATTTGGTCATCCTGATAAGTCCTTAGAAATAGAAATAGAAATAGAAATAGAAATAGAAATAGAAATAGAA
>NW_021604640.1:2133496-2142883 GCF_004785775.1 Grammomys surdaster | reverse complement strand
GAAATAGAAATAGAAATAGAAATAGAAATAGAAATAGAAATAGAAATCAGGGGAGTGATCATGCGACTTTGATTATTGCCTTTTTTGTTCTTTGACTATTTGTGTTTACTGTCTTGCTTCTTCCTTAACTATTTGCATCTATTGTATTGCTAGTTCCTCAACCTAGATCTGACCTTAAGACTTGCATGTAATTAAAATGGTATAAAAGCAAAAAGGAGGAGGAGGGGTGGGATAGGATGTTTATAGTAGGGGAAATGGGAGAGGGGATGGCATCTGAAATGTAAAAAAATAAAATATCCTATCAAAAGATTTATTTATTATGTATACAATGTTTTGCCTGCTTGTGTACCTGCACATCAGAAGGGGGCACCAGACCTCACTCAAGGTGGCTGTGAACCACCATGTGCTTGCTAGGAATTTAACTCATGAACCCTGTAAAAGCAGCCTATGTTCTCAACCTCTGAGCCATCTGTCCAGCCATCAATAAGTCTTTTTACAATCAGAAGCAAAAACAGAAGTGAAAGAAAAACTATATACCCAATACTCCTATCAGTCAAGAACTAACACATGTTTTAGAAGCTCTAAGATAGTAACTGGAAATAGAGAACATATATAGATTTTATTTTCATATAACATCCCACAATGATCAGTTTTAATGTGAAATGATCATGATGGCATGATAAGATGCTTTTACATAACATATATTCATAGCTTTGCTTTCTACTTAACTCTTGTCATTGATATCAATGAACTATAACTATTTATTCACAGAAATTTAGACTGGTGAAAATAGTCCTCCAATGGATGAAGGATTCATATAATGCCTTATAGGCTCAAGGGAAGACACATATGTACCATATTTCATGGGTCTTCTCTTGAGATTTTTGTTACTTTGTTCTTCCATGTGAACAAGATACAAGTCTCCCTGTTTGCATTCTTATACCAACAGTCTACTGTCAACAGAGCAGTTGCAATGCTTCTTGATGAATCCAGAGGCAAATCTTGTCCAATGTAGTGATCCACAGATTCCTTATAGCCTGTCTCTCAAAGAAAAATGTCTTCAAAATGCCCCTTAAAACTCTCCTTGAACTTACTCCTGCCCTTCTCTTACCTGGGGCACATTAGGTTTGTAACTGGCATCAAGAAAGATATGGAAAAACATATGCCGTTCTCCTTGGCTGTCACACTACTGAAACAATGGTTCCCAAGAATGGAATTTGGCACTGGAGAAATGATTCAGTGGTTAAGAGCTTTGCTGTGATCCTCCCCTTCCACTTCTGCTTCCCCTTCCCCCTTCCTCCTTCTTCTTCTTCTCCCTTCTTACTTCTTCCACCATTCTTCTTCCTGCTTCTTATCCTTTCCTCTTCTTCTTTCCCCTTCTTCTTCACCATTTTTCTTCTGCTTCCTCCTTCTTCTTCCCCTTTCCACTTCTTTTTCCCCTTCTGATTCCCCCTTCTTCATTCTTCTTGACCCTTCCCTTTTCCTCTCTTCCCTGTTCCCTCTTCATCTCTTCCCATATCCTCTCTTTCCCCTTCCCCTTTCTCTATTTTCCCTTCCCTCTTCCTCTCTTCCCCTTCCTTACTCCTCTTCCCTCTTCCTTCTTCTCTCTTTTCCCCTTCCTTCTTTCCTTTCTCCCCTTCTTTCCATTTCAAAACTTTTCCGTGTTTATCCCCTTCTCCCATCTTTCTTTATTCCCTTTTTCCTTTCTTTCCCCTTCTCTTGTTCTTTTTCACCACTTTCCCCCTTTCCCTCTTTTTCCCGTTTCCACATTTTCCTCCTTTCCCCCTTTCCAAACTTTTCTCCCTTTTCCCCATTTCTCCCTTCCCCCTTTTCCCTTTTCGCCATTTTCCTCATTTACCCCTTTCACCCCCTTTCCCCCCTTCTACCTCTTCCCCATTTTGTCCCCCTTTGTACTCTCTTTCTCCCGTTTTTTCTCCTTTTCCCCCTTCCCTCCTTTGCCCTTCTTTTCCCCCTTTCCCCTTCTTATCCTCTTTTCCCCTTTTCATTTTCCCCTTCCCCTGCACCTTCCCCTTCATTTTCCCTTTCCCCTACAGGCTGAGATCAGCCACCCAGGCTGAGCTGCCGCAGCTGTGACTTCAGCTGTAGCCAGGACCTACGTCCAAAGACGCCAAGTCTCATTCTGGGCAAGAACTCCTGATTGTGACATCACACTCAGCCTTGGGCCATGAAACTTGTCACTAGAAAGAAAGACTCAGTTAGAGAATAGCCAACAAGTTGAGATACTCCTGAGTGGCACTGAGTGGAGGCATCAGGGTGTTAGATCCTTGTGCACAGGGAACCTACTCCCATCACTTAGAAGGACTTGGGTTTCAGTAGTGAGACATGGGGTATGATGTAACCCATTTCCAAGGGGACATTGATGAGGACCTTATTTGCCCTGTTTGTAGTGGAATCTTGGAAGAGCCAGTACAGGCGCCTCATTGTGAGCATGCCTTCTGCAATGTCTGCATCATCCAATGGCTTTCTCAGCAGCAGGCATGCCCAGTAGACCATAGCATTGTCATGGGTGCCCACCTGAGCCCAGTACCTTGGTTCATGAGAAAAATGTTGTCAAAGCTACAGATTGCCTATGACAATGCTGTGTCTGGCTGCAGTGCTCTTGTCAGACTTGACAATCTCAGGTCCCACCTCAATGACTGTGAGCACAACCTGAAGCAGCCTGTGACCTGTGAGCAGGGTTGTGGCCTGGAGATGCCCAAAGATGAACTGCCAAACCACAGTTGCATTAATCACCTGCTCTCAGTGGTCCAGTAGCAGCAGACACATATCTCAGAGCTGGAGAAGATGTCTGCTGAATACTTGCACCAGCTGGCAGAACAGGAACGAGACATTCAGCTACTGAAGTTGTATGTTCGAGACATCCACAGTGTCAACCCTGACCTTCAGAACAAGGAGAAGACAATCGACTGCAATAAAATCCTTGAGTGGGTGAATTCTCCACAACCAGCAAGAGTGACCTGCTGGGGAGGGACGATCTTCACTCCTGACCAGCACATGGGTGACAACATGGTGCAGGATGCAAGGATTGTCCTATTTACGCATGGTATGGAGGAGATATAAGAGCATAACTGGCTATCAAGAAGAGGTAGAGCTGTAAAAACCATTGCTCCAAAACTGAACCTTGACTTTTCCTACAACCCATATGCCACAGCTTGTACTTGCTCAACTTACTCCCTGCTTTTCTAGACCTGGGCACTTTGCTTACCTGGGCACCCAAATTCTTGCCTTTTGCTATCTTCCTTCCCTCACAATATCTATAAAATTTTCAGTCAGAGTGGAGAACTGTATTTTTCTGACTAACATACCTGGTTCCCACATGTTTTCAGAAAGCACAAATTTGTTTTCCCTAGAGGATCAGAGTAGAGTGAGACATTTTTAATTACCCCCCCTCTTCCAAAACCAGGGAATCCAAGCAGGCAGGCTTGCTGACTCCATGCAGAATTGAGAGAGTAGCTCTGAGGAGCCTACATCCAGAACAAAGATTAAGGGTGTGACCAAAACCCTCTAACTAGTGAGGCCAGGACTTGGTCCTCACTAACAACCCTTGGGGAAGACCTTTCTGTCCAGCGTATCCCTGTCTAGGCCCCCTGTGGAGGTGCAGGCCTTGCTGGGTGTACAGGGTGGGTTGCTGAAATGTCTGTTGAACTCTTTCCAAAAATTTTATATAATTAGAGAAGGGAAGGAAGGGGTGGACATTAGACTATTTATATACTCAGCAAGAAGCTGCTGTCTGGCTCTGCTGAACTAGGATGGGTACTGCCTTTGAGACATGTCTATATTGCCTCAGTAGGCCCCTCTGCAGTCATGATTGTAGTTACCTTGATTTCCTTTAGTGTTGTTTGTTTATATCTCCCCAGTCACCAACTCCATCTGTTATCTGTTATCCAGTCTTTTCTGTGTCTATCCTCTTCGCTAGCCCAGCCACACTGTTGGCAATTTAATTAATTAATTAATTAATTTTTAAGAAAGAAGAAAAAATCAACAAAACTTAAAACCTTTCTTTTGTCTTTTTTTTTTTTGCTATTCATATTGTGGGATTCTTGATAGGGTGGGCCTGGGTAACATCTGTTTCATATATTTCCTTTTCAGCACAATCTTTAGTCTGATACCTGCTCTGAAATTCCCCTCCATCACCCTTTCTGAGCAGGAGCTTTGGCTGTGGCTGTCCAATATCAATTCCTGTGTTCCATGTAGAAATTTGTTCCCTGTCCCCTCAGGTCTTCTTGTGAAACCCTAGAATTTACTGGCACATGCGTTTTTAAGGAGACTCTTCCATGTTTCCTGGGGAAAGTTCCTGTTTATCTGGGTTCTAACTTTCACAAGACAAATGGGATACAAATTAGATATATCTCCAAAACTAGGCTGAACACACTAGCTAATTCAAGTCCACCTAAGGACTTTTGATCCATTTAAGGCTCATTTGGTCATTTCTGGGTGTAGTGGCTGGTAGAGTGAGCAAGGAGGAATAATAGGTGTGATTATTTTAAAAGCACAAATGGGAGTGTGATTGGAGAGGTTAGAGAGCTCTCCTTCACCATACACTACTTTCTCGCTCTGGGAGTTCCATTCCAGGCCAGCTTGCTGTTGATCTCAGTAGTTGAGTTGTTGCTTCTTTGAGATTAGGATAGAAGGATATACCTTGAGGACCATAAGAACAGATTGGGTATCCCAGCTCCAGGGCATGGTGCTCAGGAATTTGAAAAAGGATTAATTTAGTTTGGTCAATGCATATCTTGTTCTTTTTTGCTCTTGCTTGCCTTGCCTGAGCTCAAAATGTCCCATCATTACTCTGAGATGACTGATGAGCCAGAAGATTTTGTGCCCTTTGCACTGGTGTCTGCAGCTCTCCGGTTGTGCTGTGTGCTGAATATGGTGTTCACTCCACTAATAAATCTCTCACTCAATTCTAAAAGATAGAGCATTGCTGTTCTTGCAGAAGACCCAGGATTAGCTTCCAGCACTGATCTTGTAGTTCACAGCCTTTAACAATGCCAGATTCAGGAGATTTGATACCTTTCTTCTGACTTCTGTGAGCACAGAACACATGTGTGGTTCACATATGTACATGTAAGCAAAATGCTCATACATAGAATACAAATAAATCTAAAAATAAATTCGAGAAATTTTATACGGGGAGAAGGAAAAGTCTGACACCTGAAACAAGGCCAAGAGAAACTTTTTTCCCGGAAAAATATTTCTCATAGTTCTGACAGCTTATCATACCACCTTACATTAGAGACTCAAGCCAAGATAATGATGGGTCTCAATGGCCAGGACCATACCTAGACCAGGACTACTTAGTGATAAATATCTATAGCCTTGTACTTAAACATAAACTTCATGTCAGGAATCTGAAGATGGACTTAGGCATGTCTGGTCACTGATCTTTGTTCCCCTTCCATATGTGGGCACATTGAAAAAAAATAATTTTTTCTGCTTCTTGCTATTATTTGTCCCTTTAATTGGCCTATCAAAGATGGGTGGCAGAGGTTGGCTGGCTAGGTCTACCAGGACCCTACACTCCCTCTTCTGATCATGTGGATTTTCTCTTCTCCCTGACTCAAAATTTCTTTTCTAAGACTTTCCTATATTGTTCTACTATACTATCTACATATCTTTGCTCAGATATGTAGCAACCTATAACTTATATCCAATGTGCTGCTACTGTCTTCATGGCAACAAGAGGAAACAAGAGGATAACCTGAGCCTAGATGTTCAAGGCCTAGTTGGAAAGCATGCTGAGAGTACATCTCAATAAAAGAGTAAACTTACTTAGACTTTTTAAAATGACCACATTTTAATTTCACACACACACACACACACACACACACACACACACACACACAGGGCAGGGGTTCTTTCTCTTCTGTTCTTTTTTTCATAGCCCTTTAACAGTATTTTAACATTACTTCAAAGTGTTCTTTATTACTTGTTGAATGTCTGGAATCCCTAGTGTACTATAAGCTCAAGGAGGAGGGAGAGTTCCTGAATTGTGCATTGCATATAATTTTTCTGCTCTTATTCAAGATTCTGGATTATCACTTGGAATATAGCCAAGGTGGAAATTCTTACAAACCTGGCAGAACAGTATACAGTATGCCTATTGTCCTGGTGTGATATTCAGTTATGCCATTTTACTATCCAGTGTGTCGGATGATTTTGCTCACCATACAACAACAAAAACATTCTCAATAAATGTTTTTTCAGTAGAGTGGCTGTTACTGCCACAGTAGAGAATTCTTCAGTTTGGTTCAGTCACTGTAAGGAGAGAAACAAAGTACTCACCCATGTCACACAACCAAGGCTAGTAAAGAAGAGATGCATCTGCAAAGTCAGTCTTTGGACTATATGCATGCAATATCAGATTATCAGCTAATAAAGTCAAAATCTCTAACAGAGTGCAGTAGAGTTACAATCTTGTAAGAAGAATTGAGAGCGAGTTAGACAAGTGAAGAATTTCTGAATTAAATTCAATACATAAATCCAGTTTTATTGGGTGATGCTAAAGGAGGAAACAGGTAATTACAAGTTTCATTTAAAATTTAAAGAGAAAGGGAACAAAATAAGGTAAGTGGTTGTCTGAGAAGGGAATGGATATGATCACATATATTTCATAAGCTTTAAAAAATTACCTTATTTTTCAAAAATCTAACAAAATGGATTATTGTGCAACTGTGGATAAGTCTCAATAGAATGCTTAACTAGCATACACAAAGTCCTAGATTTGAACTCAGCACCAAATATCACAGGACATGGTGGCATATGTCTATAATCCCAGAATTTGGGAAGTGGAGGCAGGATGATCAGAACTCTTCAGCTACATAAGCTCATCGTGAGATACATAATGACTTCAATGGCAGTCTGGGATACATAAGACTATGCTTTAAATCAGTAAAGTATTAGAAAGAATGCATAATGTCTTATTATCTTGAACAAACATTTTGACCTTTTAATTATATTCAAAACACCCTCATTTTAAAATATGTGTGTGTGTGTGTGTGTGTGTGTGTGTGACATGTGTGTAAGTACCCATGGATGACATAAAATGACATGCTCTCCTGGAGCTGGAGTTACAGATGGATGTGAGATGTAAACTGAACTTGAGTTCATTGGAAGAACTCTTAACAGATAAGCTATTTCTCCAGTTTCACCTCCCCATTTGGCTCCTTATGCAACCTAGGACATGTTACATCAAAATAGGAAATTTGGTAATTATAGAAAGCAGCAGAAGTAAGCAATAAATATTAGAAACTAGAAAGATTTCCTCTTTCCTACTGTTCTCTGAATTAATCCAAAAAACTAGTTGAGTTTCCCTGGAAAGTAAATTATAAAACTCAAAGAGAACTTGCTCTATACCCAGAGGAAAGGAATGTCACACAGGGGAGCCAAGAAGAATCACAAGAGATTTTACTAATTTAACCCTGCTCCATCTTATATCCACTTGACAGTACTCTTACTTCACTCAGTCATGTTTTGTCACAATTATGCACATCTTCAACAGAGAAGCAGAAAAGGCACAGTTCTGCCTGGGTGTTCTAGGTCTTCATTACTGAGCACTCTCATGCAACATAACACATTACATACAGCTGGGAACATGGTTCAGTGATGAAGCATTTGCCTAGCATTACATGGTTCTATATCCAACAGAGTGAGGCACACTATATTAAATAAATGTGCATGGTTTCCTTTTCTCATTTTTCTTTTGTTATAGCACTCTAATTCATAAAAATTGTGAGGTTTTGTCTTCTTTATATTTCTATTTACCTTGTCAACATTCCTCAACATATATACATACCAGTATCTTTTAAAATATCTGTTTCATTTTATTTCTATTTTGGTTTCTATGACTATCTTAAGGAAGTACTACAAAATTTGGTGCTACAAACACAAACTCAATATATTACAGTTCTGTAGATAAAAAACATAAGGTGAGGCTGAAGATATAAGACAATTAGTAGAATGCTGGCCTGCTATTAGCAGCTGTGGGTTAGACCCCTAGTACTGAAAAGAAAAGGAAAAAGAAAGAGAAAACAATTGTACATTAAGCTTGTCTGTTTGGGGTTTAAAAAAAAAAAAAAAACTTGTGGCTGGGCAGTGATGATGCACATCTTTAGTCCCAGCATTTGGAAGGCAGAGACAGGTGGATTTCTGAGTTTGAGGCCAGCCTGGTCTACAGAGTGAGTTCCAGGACAGCCAGGGCTATATGGAGAAACCCTGTCTCGAAAAACAAACAAATAAACAATCAAACAAAAAACCTGTAATCGAAGTACTGGATGTCTTGTACATTTATCTGGTTATTTTGGGAATTATTCTCCATCCTAGTTTAATCAGACTGTCACTTAAATTCAGATCTATGTTGTAGGCTTGGGAGTGTTATTTATGCTGATTGTTATCCAGAAATAATTCTCCAATTTTGGAGGCTGCTTGAAACCCATGGTCTGTGGTCCCCTTCATATTTAAAGTCAGTGGTAGTAGGTTGTATTTTTCTAGAACTTTGAATTTCCCCAACTTCTTTTTCTACCATAACTCTCCTCAGTCAGATGTGTATTCTGTTTCCTACTTTGCATCTTCCTACCAGACTTTGCTGCTTTATCTTCTGTCTTTCTGGGCTCATCTTATTCCACTGGACATGGAGAATATTCTAAAATTACTCAGTTTCTCATTGTAAATATATCTTTAAAGTCTCTTCACAGAAGTACCTACATGAATATTTGATTGAGTAACCAGAAAAGTATATGCTGGAGCTGTGAAGTACCTTTAGATTACTATCTACAATGTTTCCCTGTTTGATAAGATATATTCTTTCCAAAATTGCCTTTCAGGTGCTTGAGGTGTTTTTTTTTTTTTTTTTTTTTTTTGCTTTTGAGTCTTAATGTTTTACAATCTTGCAGCAACCAAATTTAGCCTATAAAAGTGGGAGACGGGTGGTAAAACTATTTTGGCTTATTTAAAGAATAAAAAGAAGAGGATAAAAATCATAGGATGAAAACTTAGGTATGATTCATGCTACCAAAACATCTAATAAATATCAAAATTGTAGAGTGGAAAAACAGTGTCCCAGTCTCTCATTTGTAAGATAGGATAAATGGTTGCATTATAAGAATAATGCTGAGGAAATGTGTACATCCAAAAAATAAAGCAGCACACACATACACATAAAAAGGGCCGGGCAGTGGTGGCACAAGCCTTTAATACCAGCACTTGGGAGACAGAGGCAGGAGGATTTCTGAATTCAAGGCCAGACTGGTCTACAGAGTGAATTCCAGGACAGGCAGAACTACACAGAGAAACCCTGTCTCAAAAAAAAAGAAAGAAAGAAAGAAAGAAAGAAAGAAAGAAAGAAAGAAAGAAAGAAAGAAAGAAAGA
>NW_021604640.1:2083503-2133486 GCF_004785775.1 Grammomys surdaster | reverse complement strand
AGAAAGAAAGAAAGAAAGAAAGAAAGAAAGAAAGAAAGAAAGAAAGAGAAAGAAAAGAAAAAAATAAACAGGAGGATTCTATGAAGATAATATCCAATAAAGAAGAATTGCATGAAGGTGAAGAGGGATGATCCTCTTGCAGCAACTTTTTCGTGGAACTAGAAACAAAAAGGAGTTCTTCAAGTGAGATTTTTTAAAATATTTTCGAAGTTTTTTCATTTTTCCATTTTTTTATTGGCTGTTTTATTTATTTACATTTCAAATTTTATTCCCTTTCCAGGTTTCTCCTCAGGAAATCCCCTATCCCATCCCACTTCCCTCTGTTCTATGAGGGTGCTTCCTGACCCAATCACTCATGCATCTCCATCCTGGCATTTCCCTACACTGGGGAATCGAGCCTACTCAGGACCAAGGGCCTCTCCTCCCATTAATGTACAACAAGGCCATCCTCTGCTACATACGCAGCTGGAGCCAAGGGTCGCTGTGAACTCTTTGGTTGGTGGTTTAGACTCTGGGAGCTATGGGGGGCCTGGTTCATTGATATTGTTGTTCTTCCTATGAAGTAACAAATTCCTTTGCCTCTTTCAGTACTTTCTCTGACTCCTCCATTGAGGACACCATGCTCAGTTAAATCGTTGGCTCTGAATTTGTCAGGCTCTGGCAGAGCCTCTCTGGAGACAGCTATATCAGGCTCCTGTCAGCAAGCACTTCTTGGCATCTGCAATAGTACCTTGGTTTGGTGTCTGTATTTGGGGTGGTTCCCCAGGTGGGGCAGCCTCTGAATGTCCTTTCCTTCAGTCTCTGCCCAACACTTTGTCCATGAATTTCCTTTAAATAGGAGCAATTCTGAGTTAAAAATTTGGAGATAAGTGAGTGGCCCTATTCCCCAACTGGGGGCCTTGCCTAACCTCTGGATATGGTCTCTACAGATTCTCCCACCCCTTTACTGGGCATTTCAGCTAATCTCATGCCCATTGGTTCCTGGAAGCCTCTTTCTTTCCTGGTATCTGGGACTTTCTGGTGGCAACTCCAGTTCCCCATACCTCATTGCTACACACCTCTGTTCAATTTCCTGACCCTTTGTAGGCCGTCCCCATCTCCTCCCATAATAAAAGAACTTCTGTGGGAAATAACCATCACTGATCTCAAGCTGTACTGCAGAACAATAGTAATAATAACTGCATGGTAATGGTATAGGAACAGATGAGTTGATCAATGATATTTAATTGATAACCCTGAAATAAACCCACACATCTGTGGACCCTTGAGTTTTTTCAAAGAAGGCAAAAACATACAACGGGGAAAAAATGAAAGCACCTTTAACAAATGGTACTGTTCTAACTGGATGTCTGCATATAGAAGAATGCAAATTGCTCCATATTCATCACACTTCACAAAACTCACACTCAAGTGGATCAAAAACCTCACTTTATATCTGGATACACTAAATGTAATGGAACAGAAAGTGTAGAATAGCCTTGAACTCATTTTACAGAAAACAACTTCCTGAACAGAACACAAATGGCTCAGGTTTTAAGATCAACAATTAATAAATGGGACTTCATGAAACTGAAAAGCTTTTGTAAGTCAGAAGACATGCCCATTTCAACAAGACAGCAGCCTACAGGTTGGAAAAAAGACCTTCACCAACCCTATATCCGACAGAAGGCTAATATCTTAATTTTATAAAGTGTCTGATTTATGAAAATCTGAAATCCATGTCCATAGTTTATGTTTATTGATCAGTTGTGGTGATGAAAAGAATGTCATACAATCAGTTGTAAACTAAGTATTTCCTAATCTCGAAACAAGCGACTTAAATTACTTCAGGCACACCAGAATTGAAAGGGTTGTCATATTCAAAGTTTTCCTCTAGAACAGTATTTTTTCAGCTTAGTGAGCTCTTTTATTCTATAGCCAGTCTATTAACATCAATTCTCTGTCTACCTGCATCCTTTTGTCATTTTCTAACACTGAAAATGGTTGTTTTCATAAACATTTAACATAATTTGTCAATACTTTCTTTTTTCATTGTGTTAGTTTTCTTACTTAATCTCAGATATGCTGTTATCTCGGTAAGAAAACATATTTTTCCATTTTTGCTACTTTCTATAACTCCACAACCTGGAAAGCAGTGTTTACTAGTTTGATGTTCTTCAGAATGAAATTTATTCAGCTGGTAAAAAGAGGAAACAGAGAATGATTAAAATCAACATTGGTATTACCTACCCCATCACTTTCCACAAAAAAGTTGTCCGTATTACTAAGAATATTGTAAGCAAACTACATTTGGCATTGAAATATACCTGTGCTCCTGCATTAATTCCAACCAGACCATAATTTATTGTTTGGTGTAAAAGAAAAGAATGTCTTACTCAGTTCATCTGTAAACTTTAGCACACTGTTCTGACTGTAAATATGATAA
Organism: Grammomys surdaster; assembly: GCF_004785775.1. Lineage (NCBI taxonomy): Eukaryota > Metazoa > Chordata > Mammalia > Rodentia > Muridae > Grammomys > Grammomys surdaster. The sequence goes on along the minus strand of NW_021604640.1, from coordinate 2,131,061 downwards.
TAATAAAAGTATGATATAATAACTTTAATTTAATAACTTAATTTAATAATAAATCATTTTTATATACAATTTATTTATTTTTTATAAATTGTAATTTGTACTCATTCACACAGGGGTTATAAACACAAAAAGGCAGGACGTGGGGAAGGGGATGACACTGGAGTGTGGGTGTTCAGGGGGAATACAGATATCTTTCAGAACAGGGTATTGGCTGGGTGAGGGTTCAGGGGATAGGTCACTTTGACTCTGCCTATGATTCACTTGTCCCTATCTAAGTTGGTATTATCTGCCAAGGCTACCTATTTACAAGGTCTATGACTACTCAGGCTGGTAAATTGTCACAAAAAACTGCCTGTTTACAATAGCTTATAGCCATCTGTTTCAGTGTTTATCCACAGAGACCCAAGGCTTGGTGTTAGTATACATGTATAACAGGCCTATTGCTAATTTTAGGCCTATGGCTGATTTTAAGCCTTCAGTGTGTAATCAGGGCTGCCCTTGAAATCTCCTCCCTTCTCTAAGTATAGAAAGGCTGTGGCAAATCTAATCTTGTGAAGGCGGGGATAGAGGCCTGACCTCCAATAATTGAAGGGGACCTTGTAATGGCACCAGTCCCCCTGTTGTTGTACAGTGAGGCATGAGGGCCATACCCATCCTGATATCTTTTTCCTGGAGAGAGGATACTTTTAACATCAACCCCTATGCAGTCAGGCTTGTCCCTCAGGGAACCCAGAGAGATATTTTTAACTTTTATTGATATTCCCTTGTAGTGCTTAGCCTCGCAGCCTAAGCAAAAATTCAGATCACCTGTCAGAGGGGGTTCTGGGTGGCCCCTCTCTGCTTGGTCTAGGGGTGGAAGACCCTTCTTTTAGGTTGGGTGGAGATGGGTTTTGGGAACACCCTGGATAAAGTAACAACCTCATCTTGAATCTCCTCCATAGCTAACTTATGATAATGTATCAGAATTGGTTTTGCTACCAAATTATTCATCTGTTGTTTCAGATGAATATAGTCAGCCTATTTGAGGCCCAGGGACCAGAAGAAATAAGCAAAAAGAACCCAAATAATGGTCCCAAGATGAGAGGAGGTAGGGTTGACAACCCTGGAGAGGCTGAAAACCAATTCTTGTACCAGCACTCATCTTTCTCTTTCTCTCTCTGATTGTTCTCAGGGCCTTCTCTGACCTTTTTCATGCTCTCTTTAACCATCCCTGTCTTGTTTATGTAAAGGCAATACTCTTCTTTAAGGCTTGTACACAGTCAAGAGCTGTACACAGTCTTTTCTATTATAATAGAGTAAATCAAGTCCAATAAGGATCTTTGCGATTTTTGGAGGTCTCTTCAGACAGCAAAAGGAGGGATTTCTTCAGATTAGTGATATCAGTCTCTAGCAGTTTGATGTTCTTGTCAATGGCCCTTCGAAGGTCTGAGTAGTATAAGTTCAGAGGCCATCATCTGGATTAGAACTTGTAACAGCAGACATCACGGGTGATTCATTTTTAGCTGGAAAGGAAAAAGAAGGGAAATCTCAGGGAGATTTCTCTTCCCTGGATGCAAATTGTTATTCATTTTATTTATGGTTGGGCCTGGCTTTGTGGGAGTATCTATTTATTTCATTAATCTTTTTGGTAGCTGGTTAGCTGTGCCTTCTGTGGTATCAAACAGGCATATCAATCCATAAGGGAACTGGGTCTGGGCCATTCCCTTTAAGGGTAAGAGGGTCCTTCCCATATCTGTGGCATAGTTTTTATTGATCTCGGTGATGCCAGAGGCAGTCAAATAATAAATCATTTTAAAGTGGACAAAATATATATTCAGTAATTGATAATGGTTATAGCTGAAATAAAATATTACTGTGAGGTGCTCAGCATCAGAAAGACTGAAGACAGGGTAAACTGAGATTACCCTGTCTGAAGAACTGAAATAAAATTAATTCAAAAATGAAAAGATGTTCAAAGAACTTTTGGATGTGATCAAGGTACATCAATATACCAATACATGTAAAATGGTTAAATGATCCAAAGAGTAGTCAGAAAGTAATGTACATATAGCCAATAACTACATGTAAGGATGTTCAATATCATTGTCATTGTGAAATTCCACATTGAAATCACTTCCAAATCCTTGGGGTATCTATAGTCATAAAGGCTCTTAACAACTTTATAATGAAGTAGCAAATCAATTTGGTTTTGTGCATTTTTGTTTTGCCTGTGTAAAGGTAGAGCTTCTTAGGAAAGTATCCTGGCACTTCCCCAGAACATTAAACAGATTTGACATATTATACAAAACTCCTGGTATTTAATCATACTTTAAAAATATATTCATGCAAAAATTTGTACATAAAAATCCATGTAGCATTATTCATAATTAGCAAACAGAGGAAATAAATCAATGTCTGTTAATAAAGGTACATGTAAGGTGCAATATTCATACAAAATGAATTATTTAGTAAATAGCAATTGTTTCTAATATGTTATTGAAACTCGAGAACACTTTACTGAGGGGAAAAGCCAGATATATAGTAATATTGTATGTTATAACATGTACATAAGATAACTGGAATAAGTAAATTCATATAGGCAGAAAACTAGGCATATGACTGCTTACTAGGTGGGTGTTGGTAATAGTGAATGTTTACAGAGTATAGGGCATCTTTTCCGAGTGAAGAAAGTGTTTAGAAACTAAAGAAAACAGAATCATACAGGATTGTAAATATACTGTGTACCATTGAATCACATGTTTACTTTGTTATTGTAAAATGTTTAATAGAACAAACTAAAGAGAGAAATACTTAGCCTTGGTTTACAGTTTCAGACATTTCTATCAAGTTGTGAGCTATGTTAATTTCCAAGCCTTTTGTGAGGGTGAAGAATATCATGATGGCAAATACTATTCACTTCATGGTAGGAAGAAAAGAGAGAAGGGGGACAGAGAAAGACTGGGAGACTGAGGATAAGACAGCTCTCAAAAATTTGTCCCTAGTAATGTTATTTTTTCTCTCTGGCACCACTCCTAAAGTTTCTAAAACTAGCCAAAATGGCATCAACTAGAGAATAAATCTTGCAAATATGAGCCTGTGGGAGATAGTTTATAACATAACTATAATAATTGATAATTTGTGTTATATATAAATTATGTATAAATATAGAATTAAAATACAGGAATATTTTATATGAATTAAGTCAGTTCTGAAAGGAATTATGTCTCACAATTTATTTTATACTAGTTCTTCAAGGCCTCCAGTAATTCTGATTTTCAAACTAAATATATCTTTTTTTATTATTATTATTTATTTATTTATTTATTTTTTGAACATGAAATGCTTTTTTATAGCATGTTTTACAACATCAGTGTTTTGGGGTTGTGAACTTGTCTAAGACCCCCCCCCATAATTAGACATCCAAATTCAAAATTCACATAATTGGGATTGATCATAAGATGCCTTCTCTAACTAAACAGAGAAGGGGGAGATGCCAGAAGCCAGGACCCTCGCCCTTACCCTCACCCCCTACCTTTCCCCACCTGCACAATGTCCTCTGAAGCTTGGCAACTGCAAGATCCTGCTTGGCAACTGCAGATAGACTCAAAGCAGTGTACCATATCATCGTAAGAATAGCAGGGAGACCATAACTCAAGCAGTGTACCATATCTTCTGAAGAAAAGCAGGTAGATCATAAATATATCTTAAGAGAAGGCAGGATAAACCTATTGTATAAGTAAAGTGTGACGTGAAGGCTAAGGTATAACCTAGTGTTAGGACATTCACTTAACGTGCTCACTAATACCACAAAATAATGAGTTAGTAAATTATAAAATAAATAATAAATGAAGTGACTTAAAAAGTAAATCTTTGCTTCTGATTCCTTAAGGTGCTCAAGTTCAAAGTTGTTGTATAATTAAGGTAATTAAGCATAGACATATAATCACTTTGATTATTGTACTATTTGTGACATTTGGTTGACAATTTGTGAGTATTTGGAAAGGATAAATCCATATAAAACTAAACTATAGATAAAAAGGTTTTGGAGTTTTATTCCTTATTTGTTCTTTAAAATTAACTGTTATATGCTATGAGAAAAATACTACTTCCTTAACCCAGGCAACTTTGTTGAGTATGCTGATTGAATGACTAAAACCATTAGTGATTTTCCTCTCCTTTCATACTTTCTGTTTTAACATTTTTGTTTATTCTGTGATAAGTTCATACACATATACAAGTTGTATCTTCTCATATGCATTCCCACACCCCAACTCCAATTCCAATTAGAAACTCCAATATATCTCCATCACAATTTCATGTACTTTCCTTTTTAATAGCCAATGATTTCTTTTAAAACAGTAAAGGAAAATTTTCCATAGGTGTATCAATATAGGCTTAGCTACTATCTTTATATAGTGTAACAACCATTATTTTTTTTAGCTATAGTTTTTTGAAGGCTGTGCTATCTAGGACAACGTATGAAAGAGAATAAAGAATACTATAATGACTCCTAGAAGAAGTTAATCTAGGCTGAGGTGAATTTTAAATGGTTTTCTAATTCCACTAACAGCAGGGACAAAGATAGAAGTCAGAACCCACCATCTAATGGGAAAAGGAAATATAAGAAAGAAGTAATATTGTTGTAATTGCTCCTAGGAGAATATTGAATTCCCATTAACTAAATCTAGCTGTGACTTCTTAATCATACAAGTCTATGGGAGTGGGGGGTGAGTTCTTGCCTTTCAGAGACAAAGAATGTAAAAAGCAATACTTCACACTTCTTCAGGCATAAGTACATAATTTTTCTGGTATAGGATAGTACCTAGCTATGGTTAATTTTATTTATTCAAGAAGAGAGTCTTTTATTATTCATCAATTTCTTTGTTTTTAAATGTTAGGATAAAACAAATTAAAATCCTTAAGATAAGTAAAATAACAGTAGCAAAATCCTAGTGAAAAAAGCCTGTTAGAAAATTTTTTTAAACTGACTTGAATTTAAGGCCAAAGGTATAGGTCTATACATGAATAGATATTAATGATGCCTATGTAGAAGGAAGAGGAAATTAAAAGGGTATGTCCTCAATCTAAAGATCTTGTTTGCTGAATAGATTGTATAGAGCTTAGCTAGAATGTAGTTTAGAAAGGTAAACCACAAATATATGGAAAGTGATCCTTCTTTCAGGATATCCAGATTTTTGCATGCTTGATTTTATAAATGGGAACTTATCATTGATCCTTCATTACTCATTAGTACAAAAATGAATAATGTTGTCTTAAAAAATGAATCTTAGCAGAGAAATCTTATCTCAAGGTCAATGCATATGGTTTATAAAACTATGTGACTTTCCTTACCCAGGTTACTAAAAATTATGAAAATAAAACCATAAAATCAGTGAATCCAAAATAAGTTACAGCTTATGAAACCAAGAGGAAATTCTGATTGAAGAGAAAATAAGTTTCTAGTTGGATCATGCAGTGAGAAATAGGTCCAGATTAGAACGACTTCACTCAACATGGGTGAATGCCTTTCTAACAAATTCTGTTAATCAGTAAATAGTTTACTTAGCTGGAAAAAAGTAGATAAATGGAAAGATCACACACAAAAACAATCATTGGCATTATCCATTCAAGCATTTTGCAAGTGGAAGATATTCTAGTTCTGGATTTAATTCCAGTAGTATTTCTTTGTGGCTAAAAGAGGAAATTTTAGGCAAACAAAATATGATATTTTAATTATGCATTTACACTTAACACTACCCACATAAGCTGTGGTTAAGTTTTATTTTCAGTATACTGAGAAAGAATGCACAGTTATTTCGCTTTCAAACATCCCATTCTTTGTAAAAATTATTCTCTATTGTAAACTTTCTATTCTAGCCTGTATCTTAGTTTTTGTAGGCACTGTGTACTTCATCTTGATTTTATAAGATACTGACGTCATGGAATATTACTTGGGCCCTTTCTATTTGGCAATTGATATAATTTGAACATAAGTGGAGATAGAGAATATAACCTTGAGTTCATATTGGAAATAGGGACATTCTTTCCCCTAAGGCTACAGCTCTTTTCAAGTAAGACTTCATTTTCAACCACAGATTTGTCTGTGTTTTGGTAACTATTCTTTCTAATGTCTTTTCACTCTAAGCCTAGTCATGAGGGAAAATTTTCAGTAGTACATCCATTTGGATATGTGCTGGCCCCTGTCACATTCTCACATGTATTTTCTCATACTTTTGACAGCAATCCTTTCAAACACTTGTTTACAATTGCCTAATTTAATTGTGGCAAGTTTTACCTGCTAAGTCCCATATTAATATATATGTTTAATGTTATTTGACCTCTGGATCCATACTCAAATTGCATGAATACTCACCTATTTAATCATGCATTATTAATTACATACTGGATAATAGTAAATACGCTTATATTTTTAAAGTCTGATAGGTTTTCTGAAATTATAGTAAATATACACTACTGGAAACGATCACTACTCTTAACCCATTTATTATCCGAACTGAACTGTGGTATGGGACCATGAAAGTGTGGCTTGGTTTCTGGTAGAGCACTGGCTTACAGATAGCAGAAGGCCCAACATGTGTCCATGTCTGCGAGGGATGGCACATATCTCTCCACACTCCCAGACTCCAGGCTCCTGGCATGAAGTCTCCCACCCCCCAAGATCTCCATTGACCCATGCCTTTCATTCACTTAGGGTAATACAGCCCCTCCCAAAGTGGTTTGTCTCACCTAGCACAGGTAGAGGGCGACTACAGGCTTCAGCCTCAAGAGATTCCCATATTAATGAGATATCTGAAGACCAGAGGGCATAGCCAATTAAGTATTCCTTTCCCAGGCCCTCTTTCCTACTCCCTCCCTATTTAGCTCAGGTCTCCCCTGAGTTCAGAGGTGGTGCAGTCAGATCTATCTACCATCCACCATGCCAATAAAGCTTTAAAAACCATGGACTTCCTCGTGTCTTTGGGGCCCACTGTAGGGACCATGGAGAAGGCCTCTAACTAGTGAGCCATTGCCGCTGTCTAATCTCCCTCCAGAGGACCTCTCTACATTCCCGCCATGGAGGCCGCCAATTCAACCAAGCTAGTGCTGGTACCAGAGTAACTATCCCACTGGGCACCACGGAGCTCTCCTTCTTGTCCCTCTAGGCTGCAGACTGGTCCAACCCACAAGCCCCCAGTCTCAACTTTTTCCTGGCTTTCCTGGGAGCTCAGTAGTGTGAGACCAGTCTATCCCCACCAGCCTTCTTATCCGGGGGTTCCCATCCAAGAGCTCTGCCCCTTCGAGACCTCAGACAGATCTCACCATGCACCTCTCCACACCCGTGTGGAGCCCTGCAATGCATGCCCAGAGCCATGCAGTGTAGTGTGACCTCCTTGCCCAGGCAGGGCCCTGCAGCACCCGCCTAAGCGCATCGTGGAGTAAACTCAAATTCCTGCTCACTTTTCCCTCTCTGATCCATGACAGACACACGGGAACCACAACTCAGCCCAACAGAATCCATGCCCACCCCCACCGTGAGCTAACAACCCTGCACTGTGGATTATAAAGAGATAACTGTTGAATGATCTTGGAACTAAACACAGTTCCCTATAATCCCATAATTCATCTGTAAATCTATAGCCTTACCACCTGATGATGACTGTGGTCAATTTTTCCTTCCAGAAAATCTCTTCTCTTGCCTAGCGCTGTCATGAGACAAGGATACTGAAAGCTTGGGATATGTGGCATAAACAGTGAACAGCTGAAAGGCTGAAAGGCTGATTGTTATTGATTGAAATTCTTGTTCTGTGGTCCGAAGCTGAAGTTTTAGTGTTATCATTTGTTACTCACATATTGGGTATCTGATAAAAGCAGTGACTAGGATAGCCTGATGATATAGATTCCAAGTTTCGCATTTTATGCACAGTTTCTATTATTTTAGCTTATGTGATTTGTGTGCCCATTCTATGAGGTGGAAGCAGCTGATATAAATATACAGTACTTCTAATTAACCAAACAATTCTATCCATATCATTTAATGTCTCATCCATTTGTTTTATTTTCCATATAATGTTTACAGAGATTAATTTATGGTATCCAAATTCTTACTTTTCTAGGACTAGTCATACTTTTATCTATATGCCTCTTCCCAGGACATTCATTTTATCATTGTACACTCAGTTTTAGACTAATTATCAAATCATTGTAGATTTGATGCTAAATTCAAACCTTCAAATATATATATAATATATATAACATATATATATATATATATATATAATATATATATAATATTATATATATATATATATATATGGAAAGGTAAAGGTATTGTTTGTGTGTGTGGTGCATCATGTAAAAGCAGATGTTCATATAGGTCAAAAGAGAATGTTAGATTTTGTTCAACTGGAATTACAAACAGTAGTGAAGTATCATATATACATGCTGAAAACTGAAACTGTGTTCTCTGAAAGATCAGCAAGTACTCTTAACTCCTGAGGCACTTCTACAATTTCATCATCTATATGTATGAAACTCCCTATGTATAACTTTTCTAATCAGTGATATTTAATGGTTATCAATGGACTATATTCTTCCTCATTCTTCTCCTGGTAGGACATTACAATTGTATTGTCAGTACTGTTATCAGGGTGAAATAATGATGAAATGCTCATAAAGTACAATATGGATACCTTACTAAAGTTTACTTGTATAGTGATGCTCTACTAATACTCAGTATTTCATGTACCACTTCTGTCTTTCACCAAAGTGTTTCTTAATATGTTAAACTTTATAACTTGCTGAGTTTGAAAGAACAAATTGATCCTATTGCAGTCACTTTGCATCTTTGATAAATGCTATTACTTCTATTTACTCTAGGACTTTTCAAATCATGAGAATTGTGTGTGTGTCTGTGTGTGTGTCTGTGTCTGTGTGTGTGTGTGTGGTATTTGTCCATGTCCATAAACACAATCTGAATGTTGTCTAGTTGTTTTTAATTTTAAAATATTTGTGTATATTTTGCATAATCATTTTTCTCCTTACTATGTCTAATATAACTTTTGTTGGGATATGTTGCTCTAGAATCTAGCTAACACTCTAAAGGTCAACAAGGGGTGGGTTAGACCAATGAAAGGACTTATTTTGAAATCAAGGAACAGACATCTGTAATGTTTTAGGAAAAAATGAGGGCATAAGATATTTTCCTCATTTTGGAGGGATACGGAATTTTTATAAACCTAAAATAATCAGGGTAATTGGAAGCTCATGATTTGAAAGTATATCTACTTCTCTATCTTCAACTTGGTGTAGAATATTTACAGAGTTAGAGAATATATCTTTTCTTAAGCTCTGCAACACTATAAATTAAATATGAATAAATGTTTTAGTTTTTCCTTTCCTCTGCTACAGGAGTATAAATATTTTTTATGTTGCTAAGAAGGTCTTTTGGTTCTTACTATCTACTGAAAATTGACAGATAATTTTTCTTAACATCATTGATTTTCATCATTGTTCAATACCTTTTTAATCAATTGTATTTGAATTATTATTATTATTGTTGTTGTTGTTGTTGGAGAACTTCTTAAAGTCACAGATATCTTTCAGGGCACATCCTTCTACCATGATCACATCAAATTTACTCTTTACTCATACAGCAGTTAAAATACTACAGCATTCCAGTGTTAAAAAAGGGAAAGTGATAGTGATCAGCAAAACAGCTAGCACAGAAAGCCATCTTTCCATTATTGACCACAGATTTAGAATTTATGTAGAACAGATATGTAGAGTCTGTAGGTATATGCATGCAGAGTAATTTTGTGTTAGTTGGGAAGTCATGTGACCCACAATATGTGGGTAAACACTCTAGGTATAAAATTTATGTGGGTCTTGCTGGCACCAAAGTTTGTAAGAAAGTCTGTATTTCCAGAAAGAAATGAAATTTAGGAAGGAGGTGGAGGAGTGGTATGTTAAAGAGAATAAAGTTAGAAAGTCATAGTAGAGTTAGTCAAGAAAATTGTTATATGTTCAATTTAATAAAATAATTTTAATGAAGACTGTATTATACCTGAAGCTATCAACATACTATGGGCAACAAATTAAGTGGTCATCATTTTCAGTTGCCCAGTAGATAACTTAGTGTCAAATATCATTTTTGAATTCTTTCTTCATATTATTTATAACCAACAGGGAATGTTGTATCTCATCTGTAAAGAATCAGAGAAACAAGAGTATAAGTAGTAAAATAAAAAGCTGAACTGGGAAGTGCGTGCAACTGAAACATTGGTTGATCTCAGAATTCCCAAATTGTTATGACCTGTCAGATTACTTAAAGTTAAAGGAAAGAACTGTGATTTCCTAGCACTGTACTGACCACCACTGGGCCAAATTCATTTATGAGAAAAGGAGAAAATCTTAAATGAATGTTTTCAAGTAATGAGAATTTCTGAAGAATGACTCAGATGCGTGTTTTCAACTATTGCTGTCCCTGACACCAAAGAGTGAGTGCAAGTGAAATACCATTGGATTCATTGCAAGTTATATAAATTAATCTGTATTGTAACCCTGAAAGTACTGTTTAGAAAATCAATTTTCCCTAGTTGCTTTTCCAGCTTAAATTCATCATCAAAGTCTCCATAACAACAACTAAAACAAAATTTCAATTACATCATATATCTTTCCATTTCAACTCTTCCCTCAGTTGCTTACTGGCCAGTCCGATCTCAAGTTTTATATATACAGACTTGCTTCCATTTTTCTTTTTGTTCTTTACTCCAAACATTTCGATATTGTTCCTTGAAAAATGTCAGTGTGCTCCACACTCTTCTTGACTAAAACTTTCTGTGACTGAAAATATCGTATTCATATTTTTTCTGAAATCAAAATCAAATATTTCTTCCCTTCTGAAGCTATGGTACTAAAATAGGAAGTTCAGATTGGCTTGGTTAAACAAGAATCTTTAAAAAAAAATCTATTAATTAAGAAATATGGAAGTAGGGTGGTAGACATGGCCTAGCAGTAAATAACACACACTACTTTTGCAGAGACCCAGAATTTGGTTCCCAGCATACATGTCAGACAAGTAAATGCACCTGTAACTGCAGTTTCAAAAGGTTTAACACCTCTTGACACTGTAGGCTCCTGCACTCAGGTGCTCAGACTTACACATAGAATTAAAATAAAATAAATATTAAAAGCTAAATGAGAAAGTTTTGGTTTCACCTTATGGCTAAATCATAGCAGAGTTTACTTCTCATCTTTGGTTTTGGTGTGATATTTTTCACAATGTTCATAACTTACAAATTATTGCAATTTTATACAATCTAATAAAAAAATCTCAATTCATGTTATCTTCCTCCCTGTTATGAAGCAGTGACATGTATATAACAGAAAGAAAGACACAGAACAGAGGAGGGAAGGAAAAGGCAAGAGATGCAGAAAGTAGAACAAGGAAGAGAAAATAAATAAAGAGGACTGAGAGGAAGAATGGGGAATCATTTCTCAGATCAGTCTCATATTTTGTTCGTGAACATTTTTCCTGAAATGTCTCTACTAGTTTTCTCTAATATGTTGTTGGTCATAATTTGATCACATACCATCTAAAATCATAGATTTAACTTTTATCTAATATCAAGACATTCTAATGTAATACTTCTTTAGAATCATTGTTCATTCCTGAAGATGAGAGAAGTATACATTGGATATATACCCATAGACATACCATAGAAAGTGTCCGTGTTACTTAATATGGTTATATTTTTACCTGCTTCTTCACACAGTTGCCTCTTGTCTTAGATTATGAACTCCTTCTAGATGTGGATTGGATCATTCATTGTTATATTCTTATTGTCTTCCTTGGGGTCAAAATAAAAGAATTTAATATTTTCAATTGATAATAAAATGGATGTATAATGTATAACTTTCATAAAGTATAATTTTGAAACACTTTGGTCTTGAGTTGCTAAGAAACAATTTCTGCAAAAAGAGTAACCTTCTCTCATTATTCTAAAAATGTCTGAATTTTTCGATGTGGATATGGCTTTCTTGAGCTCAATAGATAATATTTTCTCTTTTTTTTTCTGTTTTATTTTTCTTCTTTAATCATTTTTACAATCCAGACTTTATCCCCCTCCCGGTCCACCTTCTGACTGTTGTACATCCCACACCTCCTTCCCCCCTCCACTGTCTCCAAGAGTATGTCTCCATCCCCACCCTCACCCCCAAAAGACCTCCCCACTCCCTGGGGCCCCACGTCTCTCAAGGGTTATGTGCATCTTCTCTGACTGAGTGTGGACCTGGAAGTCATCTCTTGTATACGTGTTGGGAGCCTCATATCAGCTGGAGTATGCTGCCTGGTTGGCTCAGTGTCTGAGAGATTCTGGGAGTACAGGTTAGTTGAGATTGCTGATCTTACTACATTTATGTAATGGCTTTTTCTTTTAGCCATAGAGTAAGGAGCTTAACCAAGAAAACAAGACCCTCTAAATCAGCATAAACAAAGCTCATGTGAATTGACAGAGACAGAAGTATGATGTACAGGGCCTGCACAGGTCTACACACTAAGTCTTCTGCATAAACATCATGACTTCCAGTTTGTTGTTTTCATGGGACTCCTGAGTATGTGAACTAGTGGTTCTCTGATACTTGTGCCTTTCCTTTGGTAATTTTTTTTTCTGTTTGTCTTTTCCAACTTTAGTGTAGCAGATTTTATTTTATCTTACCCGCTATTTTGTTTATATTTAAATAATAATAATAATAATAATTAATGAAAACTTAACCACAAATATAAAAACTAACAACTTAAATGTCACTTATACATTCTGGGAGATGGAAAAAGAGTTTTCTTCAATTAAATGACATTGGGTATATCAATCACTCAAGGACAGACCTCATCTTCAGAAAAAGTCGATAAATATATAATGGACTCCACAGTTTGTGTGTGTGTGTGTGTGTGTGTGTGTGTGATTATACTTAGTTACAGTAGTGGGATTTTTGGTCTCTTTTGGGGGTGTGTGGTTTATTTTGTTTTTCTTGGTTTTTTTTGGAGGGGGAGAGGCTTGTTGTTATATTGGGCTATAAACATTGTGAACTTTATACCAATATCCAAAGCAAAAGTTACCCACTCATGCAGTATGGGCACCAATGTTTGGGATCAAAAATCCATAGATGAGGAGATTGTGCACTCTGGGTAAAGAATGCACTGAATTATAAATTCCAAATTACTAATCTGACAAGGACCCAAACTTTCTTCTGAACGTTTGTGTTTGTTCCCATAAAAAGGTCTTGTTCTTAGCAGGAATCACAAAAGCTGTTCTTTGCAATAAATACTGTTGAATGTCAAGAACTACAGTTGCTCACAATGCTGAGAATAAATGATATTTGCTTTCTCAGCCCTAAACAGGACATCCATTCCACCACATATAAGACTTATGGAACATTGTAGAAGCAGAGAGAATATGACAGAAAAACAGAAAGAATGTAATGACTGGAAGACAGAAAGAAAGACTGTGAAAGCAATCTTCCAGGCATGGAACAGCCATTGCAGTTGTCATCTCACAGCAGGCATGGATGACTGTACTACACTGAAAGAAAGAAAGAAAGAAAGAAAGAAAGAAAGAAAGGAAGAAAGAAAGAAAGAAAGAAAGAAAGAAAGGAAGGAAGGAAGTAAGGAAGAAAGAAAGAAAAAAGAAAGAAAGGAAGAAAGGAAGAAAGGAAGAAAGGAAGAAAGGAAGAAAGGAAGAAAGGAAGAAAGAAAGAAAGAAAGAAAGAAAGAAAGAAAGAAAGAAAGAAAGAAAGAAACTGAAGCTACCAACACTTGATAATGGATTGACCAATTCCTACCATTTCCAGCTTTAAACTAGTAATGGATATTCAGGGAAGAGGCATGCATTATTTTCTGTTGTATATATACAGAAGACACCATTCACCTCCAAATGATAGTTATAAATCTATAGTCATATAGATGGTAATGGCTAACCTCCATGAATCTCTAAACAACAACAACTACAACAAAAACCAACAGCAAAGAAATGATGAATATGGAAAAAGGACTTGTACGGAAGAAGGGCCAATGGTGATAGGGAGAGATTAGAGAAGGAATGGTTTATAATGATCAGAATACATTTTACACATGTATAAAGTTGTAAAGAACAAACTCAATGAAAGTTAAATTAAGAAAATTTCCCGGCATTATATAATTTATTTCCAACCTCTATGCTACCAGTAGAGCCCTCTGGGTATGATTCTTTAAGATATATGTATTTTTTGAGTATGTACACATAGGAATATATGTAGTTATTCTTGGTAGTTTATGGAGATGATCTTTCTTCTTGTGTAAAAAAATGACAGAATTATGATTGACTTTTAATGGTATTCAAGATAGAAATTATGTATAGTGCTGAGAAATAAAATGAAAAGGTTTAAAGCCATTTGTCTATAAAAGATAATTATCCAATGTGCTTTGTTGTCAATAAAATGAATTCAAACAACTGGGTTGGAGAGATGACTCAGTGGGAAAAGACACAGATCCACACAGTAGAAGGTAAAACCAAATATTGCTAATTGCCACTAACTTCTACATAAATGCCTTGGCACATAGGCATGGACACATCTACCCACATACATAAATTTGATAATAAATATTTTAATAAATTTAGTTCAACCCTGCTTATGTTAAGTTTTAGGAGTTACAGTTCAGTTTCTCAACATAACACCAAATATCTAGTTCATATCTTAGAAAGATGAAGAATAACAAAGCAAACCAAAATAAAACAATGTAGCCTACTCTTTAAGGACAGAGTTTGAATGCCTCAAGTTCTGCTAATGACTTCTGGTTTCCATAAAGGTAAGGGTGAAAAATATAATGGACCAGATTATTATCTCCAAATTCTATTATTATTAAGTATGTAACTAGGGCCAAATGTTATAAATTATTTCCTTGTTCCAAAAGTAAAAATGTATACAGATATTGGTAAGAAATACTGGTATTTAGAAAGTTACTATTTCTGAAACCTACACTTATTAGAATAACTTACATATTGAGAAAGTCAAGGGAACACTGTTTATGTTTCAGCAGTGCCAGATTCATGTTGTTCTAACAGTGTTTATATTATCTAAAAATACACTGTCAAATGGGAGCTATCCAGTGCTTGTTAGTCTTTTGAAGGGTCTCCAATTAAATGGAACTTATACATGAACTAAGGAAAACATGATGAAAAGTATCACTGAACTCCACAGTCTGCTTTGCTACTTGTGTCTATATTTAGTACTGCATATTTTCACATTGCCCTTTTTTTTTGACGCCCTGTGTTTTAAAAATGTTTGTGACAAGGACTAGAGCTAATAGCCTAGACTCTATAACCATGAATATATTTGCAATGTTATGAAGGAAAATATAAAACAAGCAAAAAAAGATAGAGAGTAATAGTCAAATAAAAAGTACCAATCAGTAATTAATTGAGCAAGCTTTTGTTATTTTGTTATTTTCTTAAGTGTTTGAAATGTAAAACTGTAGAGAGCCGTGGAAAGCAGAGACATCTCTGGCAATCCGATGCTCTCACAAGTTCTGTAATTTACTGTCTTTGTGTGAGGGGAAAGCGCGCGAAGTCACAGCCCATCTCGGGGCATATAGAATTTTATGGGCAATTAACCAACCAGATATGTACACATCACTCCAGGGGGTATTTAACCAGGACCTTCCCGGGGCTCGGGGCCTTTTCCGCCAGCCGGTTCCCATCAGCCGGCTTTTTCCCAGCGGGTCTTTCCTCTATAACATCGTAATAAAGATCTGCTGAAGAACGTTGGTGTCTGTGTTATCTCGCGGGCGAGAACACGCCACCCACATAAAACCTAGAGGAGAATGGTATCTAGTAGACCTTCCTCTAAAAATGTTTGTTCAGAGGAGACCTATCTCTCAGCAAGGAGCTCAATAGCAACTACAATATACATACAAGCAGTATTCACAAGCAGTGTGACATCATGGCATGGGGCAAAGGGAAAGGCCAATATGTGGGATAGATTTATTTCAACTTGATACAAGCTAGAGTCATCTGAGGAGGCATGACTTAAGACATTGCTTCCGAAAAACAGGCTATAGGCCTGTAGTGTATCATCTTAATTATTGATTGATGTGGGAATGCTCTGCACATTGTTGGTGGTGCCTCCCCTGAACTGATAGTCCTGGGTGCTATAAAAAAAAAAAGCAGGCAGAACAAGCTGTGAGGAGCAAACTAGTAAGCAGCACTTCTCAGTGGCCTCTGCATTGCTTTCTGTCTCAAGTTCCTGTCCTATTTGGTTTGTACCCTGAAATTATTCAATGATGAACAGTGATATAAAAGTGTAAACCAAATAAACCTATTTGGCTGCAAATTTGTTTTGGTTACAGTATTACATCACACCAGCAGTTACCTTAAGGAAGACTACCTGGATTTCTCTCATCAGCATTTCTATTTTCACCAATCTAGCTTGTTTTTTTTAAATTTTGTCATTATGCCAAATACAAAACCCTGCAAACAAACTGAACACTATTAGTGCCAATATTTGTTAATGACAGCCATTTGTTATGTTCTAGAGTGGATGCAAATTTCTTTTCATAATCTTAATTTGATTTTTTGTCTCCCTATCTTCTTTTACATTCTCAGGTACACTAAATCAGGAGATAATAGAGAATGCATAGCCTTTGTACATTATGTATGTCATTGTTCTGATAAAATGACAGCTGCAAGGAAAAAAACAATATACAACACTTCAATCTTGTTTTATGTTACAATTTTATTTATGATACTTTTGTTAAGAAATAGTATGGTATTACTGAAAATGTACACAATGCTATATTTTATTTAATATTTTAGAATTTTAGGGTCATGGCACCCATCACTCATGTAAGTTTCTTGTGCTGAAACAACTATGAAAGCCATTGATCTATAATATTCAAGGTAAGACACACGCACACACACACACACACACACACACACACCACCTCCCAAACACATAAGAGAGAGGGGGAGAAGGATAGGGAGATGGGGAGGGGAGAGAGAGGGGCAGAGGGAGATGGAAAGTGAGAGAGATCATTCATTCATAAAAATTTATACTTAGAGTCCATCAGAAACCTAGTCATTTCTCAAGTCAATTTGAGTAACAGCTTCCCTAATTTCTCATTGGCCAGCTGGTCTTGGCTTCCTCAGCAGGCTATGACTATGTCAAATCACAAAATCACTCAGGACTTTACACACTCACAGCTTCCTCTGCTCCCCATGTTAAATCTAGATTGATGGAGGTGATAATGTAAATAAAAATAAAGGGAGACCAACTTCACCAGAAGCAGATGGTCCTTGTTTTAAACTAATGAAGGGCAGCAATCTCTTTGTAGGAATGGAGACTGTGCTCCAGAGTGCAGGGTCTTAGAGGTTTTATAGGGCAGGAGGAAACTCTTAGGGTTGAACATTCCACCTGTGAATTTATTTCCTGCATTTCTGTGTTCATAAATTTTAAGGAAGTTTGCTACCTATATGTTGACTTCCTTCTCAGGAGTTTCCCTATTCATAAATTCTAATGGAGGTTCTTATACTATAAACTTCCTTTTCAGGTGTTTCCTAGCTACTAATTGCCTGCAGATGTTAGCACCCTGTCAGCTTTCCTGTAGGGAACTTCTCAGTTTGCCTAAGGTTTTAAAATGATTAATCCTTTACCCTAAACCTCTGATTTCTTATTTCTTAGACGTTCATAATGAATCTCCACACTGAGTCCAGTGGTGTTTTGCTGCAAAGCTCAGTACCACACTGTAATGATAAAATGAAAGTTCATAACAGAAGCTATGCTCAACCAAACAAGAATGTTTTAAACAAGTTGAAAGAATTAAAACCTTGAATTAATCAAAGATTATTTTTCAGTAGTACAAGGAGAAACCATCTGATCATAAGCATTTTGCTTTTCTTAGATGTGCTGCCATTATTGGTCCAAATCATTACTATTATTATTATAGGAGCAAGCTTCCAGCAGGTAGATCCCAATCATTTTCTGATTATATCTCAACTCATTAATGAGTTGTCAAGCAGATGTGTTGGTAATCCATGTGCCATATTAAATACTATCTAAATCTCAGGGCTATAGCCAGTAGGGAATTGTTGAATTGAGCTCACTGAAGTTAAAGCAGTAACTCCAAAAACGTAAGAAATTATTCAGTGTAACCCTGTAGACTTCTCTGACTATACTTATCTACACAGATATATTATTATAAACATTTCAGAAATATACTCACTCTGTTACTTCCCAATCTCAGGAGTCTTCATATCTGAAATGAGGCTCTTTATTGGACCAAAGTGGCTATTCTTCACTCTCAGAAAAGATACAAATATGCTCTCCCCACTACATTGCTAGGTTTCTGAGACAGCATAAAGAGACAAAATCAGAAAGAGACCAGAATCGGACCTTCGACTATGGAACTGTGAATAATTAGCATTCACATCAAGAGACAACCATTCTCCTATGGGAAACTGAGTGATCTGCCAAGTGCTAAAGCTGGCTAAAATCATTTACAGGGATAAAATGTGTGTCTTCAAAATGAGGAAGTTGTTGCAGCTGTAGGGAATTATATGTCTCTCCTTCCTGAAATTGTTTGCCCAAGGCGAGACAGACTATCTTGAAAGACAGTTTGTCTCAACATACATTCCTTTCTGTGTTTACCTCTAAGCAAGGTCATCTGTATTCTCATAGGAATCCTGTTTTACAAGCCAGGCATTCGATTACACATTGACACAGGAAATGGGTCAAGCTACTTTTTCCATTATAACATCTTTGCACAATACATTGGATTTTTACTTACCAATGCTGCAGTGAGCTGCAGTAAGGTCATTTTCTGTGAGATTTAAATGTTTTAATGTAAATAGGGCTTTGTTTAGAGAATCAGTGAAAAGGGGGGATATAAGCAGAAGTATAAAAACATTGTGGATGTCACCTAAAGTAAATGTAGGTTTTTGTTTTCATGTGTACTACAGGCACCAGTTTTTCAAATATACCATTTGGCGAATGGATCCCCAACACCTCACTTGCAGTAACTGGCTCTCCACCTAAAGACATTGAACAGGAGCAGAAAGCAGAGTCTGTACTCCCCACCATCATTGGACCATTTAGGAAAGCCTCTGGACACATTGCTCGATTACCGATTTAGGCCACAGGAACGATTTTCCTGGAGACCAAGGGCATATCTCTGGCTGCAATATTTTTTGGTTTTGTTTTGTTTTTGTTTTGATCCTACTTTGATTGCTTCCAAAAGTCTCCTTTAACTGTATCTCCCATGGTCTCTTAAAATCTACTTCAAATGTTCAACATGTATCTGTACATACATGTCCAGATTTTATTTGCCCTAACAATCACTTTCAAAATATTAACATATAACAATTTATCTTATAGAACTACTTGTTCCAAGTATTATAATATTGATGAATGATGCATTCCCTTACGTTTTCCTTTATTATTCCTATCTCTTATTTTATGATTTGCATGGTTTTCTCAGGAGTGGTCCCCCATCTGACTGTATGTGAGTTTTAATGCAAGTTCTCTGTAGCTCAAGAGTTCACTTCAGGTACTACTTGTTATGCCCTGCACCCTGGCTAAAGAGTGAAAGGAATGAAAAGAGAAATTCAAAAATATAAAACAACTGTCTATTTGCTGCATTGAAGAGGAACATATCTGCATACTAAAAAATGCAATATATACCTTTATGGTTATCACATGTATCTTACTACATCCTTCTAAAGGGTTGGGTCATGGATACAATCATAACACTAACCATCCTTATATGAGGGAGATCACGGTTAAACACATGATAGTATAAAATGCCAATGAACCTAAGTTTGAAATCTCAGAACCTCATCTCTGTGAAGACCTCTCTTGTTCTGTACAAACACTGACTTTGCTCTTTAAGTTCACACTCATCCACAAGTCTCCTCACTGACAAAAAACCCGATAGGCTTACACAGGTGTCTATAGTTCCATTTGTTGCTGAAACAAAACACTCTTACGAAAACCAAGTTACAGGAGGAATAGGTTTATTTCAGTTTATATGATAGGGCTTATCCTTCAAGATTGTCAGGATAGGGACTCAGAATCTTGAAGAAAATATCATGGAGAAAAACTGGTTGCCAACTTGCTCAAACTTTAGCTTAGCTACCTTTTTGATATAGACCAACTTGTCAGTGAATAGAACTGCTCACAGTGGGTTGGGCCCTCCTAAGAACACTTAGCAAGGTGATTCTCCACTGACATGAGACAGACAACTTTATCTAGGTAATTTTTTTCTTAGATGATGATGGTGTATGAGGTTGATAGTTAAAGATAAATGGAACAGAATGTATTTTTTCTAGATTCCTATATACTAATCATAACTTTCTTAACTTTCTTCTTAGGCAATGATTATTTTAAGCTGCAGAATTATTCCAGTGAATGTTTGGATTGTCTTAATAATATGCACTCAAAAATTTAGTAAGTTGCTAATATTTATTTTTCTACATGTTGTCATCCCTTATGCTTCTTCATCTGGTTTTTCATATACCAATGACCTCCCTGACTTGTCTAGTCATTATTTTGAAATCTGCTTCTTCCCATGTGCATTATCTCCTACTTAACTCTTTTAGTTTAATGGATGATATCCCCTTTCAGCATATCAGATTTCTGATGACAGCCTATACTTTTCAACTAACTTTGTTATAAAATAGTAACTTAGTTGCTATAATGTGTTAAAATATAGTATTGTATTTTGTTGACCAAAGTCCCTAAACTCTTACATTTTCCCAGAATTCTAAGACTATGAATTTGATGAGTCAGGTATTTAACTAAATAGAGCCACTACAAACTCAGAACAGTAAAGTCTTATTTTTTGACACTATTTTCCTTAAACTAAGTCTCAGTGACATATGTTGCTAGTGATAGTTATAGTAATCTTCTTCGTTATATGACATATTTCAAGCTTGCTTCTGTTCCTTATTATCTTATTTTTTCCTTTTTTTTTGCTATATAATCACACAAGTTTTTCATATTGGAATAAAATCTCAATGTTAAGATTAAGACATAAGAAAGCTGTTGCACATTTAGTTAGAATTTTTTAGGATCATCATGGAGGCCTCCACCTTTTAAAGTTATTCATGGGCACAGTACTATTTCTTGTTGAAGTTCTTTTTTTTTTTTTTTTTTTTTAAAGATTTATTTATTTTATTTATGAGTACACTGTAGCTATCTTCAGACACACCAGAAGAGGGCATCGAATCTCATTATGGATGGTTGTGAGCCACCATGTGGTTGCTGGGATTTGAACTCAGGACCTCTGGAAGAGCAGTCAGTGCTCTTAACCACTGAGCCATCTCTCCAGCCCCTTGTTGAAGTTCTTGTTATGATCACATTTAAGAGGTAAGTTTGACCATCTACTTGAAACATTCTATGAATATCAAGGCTGTTGGACACACACACACACACACACACACACTAAGGATTTAAAAAAAATGATCAGAAAAAGAAGGAATACCTGGAAAAGAATTTTTCCTTAATTATTTCTTTTATGTGTTCAGATTAAAATAATATCATTTACCCCTTCCTTCCCTGCCTCTAACCCTCTCATATAACCCATCCCTGCTCTCGTCAAAATTCGTGGTCTCTTTTTTCATAACTTTTGTTAATATTTCTATCTATATCTATAGGTATGCATATACATCCATACATATGCAGACATACATATGTTCATGTGTGCATGTATTTCTTTTGTGTGTGTATGTAGTTCTAAATACATATATGCAACTGGCTAAATTTGTATATTGTTACTTGTATGTATGTTTTCATTGTTGACCATTTGAAATTAGATAATGAATTGGTCTGCTTGTGCTTTCAGTATTCCATAGTTGCTTATCCTCTGTGTAGAGCTAAGGCCTCCTGGGCTTTCTGCCACTCACTTTACCATGTTTATTGTTATTGTACTTGTTCAGATTATATTTACATAGTAATATTGGTGAGACTAGTAATGTTGGGAATTTTAGTGACTAGAATATTAAAAAAAAAAACCCTAAGGATTCCTTTATGTGTGCTGTCATTCACAGCTTGAACTTCACTAAAGAGATTAAAAACCCAAAAGTCAGAATAGTCAGTCTTTATTTTTAATTATCGTATTGTGCCATGTTGAGGAAAGAAGGATAGGAAAAGTTTATCTTGGATGTTTTCAGCAGTGACATTTTAAACCTAGAGTGAAAATCTTTGCTACAATTGTGTTCTTTTATTATAGTTGTTCCCTTAGCTTGTCATTCTTGCTTAAGAGAAAAAGTGTGTGAAAATAAGATGTATTCATTTCAGTACTTCAAATTCCTTAACCCTACTGTTCTCAGAAAGTATTTAAGTGATGTTTTCTGTGGGATATAATAATCATATAGAAGTATATGAAAATCATATTTTCTAAGTGAAAAAATATATATCCACAGGGGATCTTCTCTTTTTGACTTAACATGTTTTACCTGAGACTTGGATATAATTAAAGATAAAACTAAATTAGTATAAATATATGTATAATTGGAGAAGTATTAAAACTGGTATGAGAAATGAGTGCTATTAGCAAATATTTGGCATTACATAGTGTGACTACCTTCTTTTGGAAAATAAAGTTAGTAGGGAGATACTACACAGAATTTGGCATAAAATGAATGATTGGTGGCATTTTTCTAAATTGCTTCTTTGTGATACTGAACATGTAATTAGTGTGAACCTTATTTTCTTCCAGTTTAAATTCAGATTGTGTTACTATGAAAAATCAGGAAGTGATACTTCCTGGAGTACCTTATATAATTATTTTATTTTTTATCATTCACATTTTTACACAATTGTCATTCTACTCCTAATGTCTCCTTCATTTTCCTCTCTTACATAAACTTATATCCACTTCATTCTTATACAAAGAAAAAAGATAACAATTAAAATATCAAGGTCTAAACTATGTGTCCCTGAAGCAATAAAATAAGTTTCTAACAAATTGTCCCATAATGTAATTTTAAATTATTTATAAGAAATGTCTCCTCTGCATCCATTTGCTCAAATAAGTTTATGCAAGTTTATGAGAAAAATCAACTGTCTCTATCCTGAGTTTCCAAGTTCTCCCAATTGTTTATGTCCTTGAGACACACAAGTGCTTTGTCACTTATAAAGTTTATTTCTTATAAAATACTAATCTGAGGAAAATTTCCATATCAAATCTTCACTTCTGCTTTAATATGTGGCATTTTACTTCACTAGGAAAGAGTTTTTGTATTCCAGCAAACTTAAAGATAAGAGAAGTTAAACATTTCATTGTTTTGTTAACGAGTATTTATAATTGAATAAAATACCCATAAGTATAATTTTGTTTACTGCAAATTGTGCTTTTTTTTGGAAAGGCTTTTGGGTCTTGGCAAACTCAAGAACCACAAACACAAGGACCACAAAGATAAAATATGCACAGAATAAACATATATCATAGAAAAGTAACAGAGTCAAGACATTAGCAGAAATCAGAACAAAACAAAACATTGTGTTTAGGCAAAAGAGAGTCATATGTTCTTTGATTTTCAGTTACTCCAATTTCAGTTAAAAAGAAAAGAAAAAATTCCTCTCATTGCATACAGAAGAGAAACAAACATTACATTTCACAATTGAGAGAACTCAAGACTTTGTTCTAAAATCAGACATCAGAAGATTCTGAATCTTTTTGATGGTGACTATTTTTCTAATATCTTACTTCTTTATGTTTTTTATCTATAATGTATCCTAAGTATATACACTGAGTATATATATATATATATATATATATATATATATATATATATATATGTGTGTGTGTGTGTGTGTGTGTGTGTGTGTGTGTGTGTGTGTATTAGTAAAAGAAATGAGAAAATGTGTGAAATTTTTAGCTTATTGTATAATATTCTTAATAACATATTAAACTTTAAATATACTTGAAGTCATTTATAGTGGGAGTTAATAATGCTATTGACAAAGTACTTTAAGTACTATCAGGTATCAAGTTTCTCTCTTACATCTCAGTTCACCACATTATTTTTGCTATCTTGATAAAGACCTTGAAATTGCACTTCCAGATTCTTCAGAAGAACATCTAGATTTTCTAGAAAGACAACCTTATGTACAATTATTAAAGCTATGTATGATGAGGAATGACTGAAATTATAGCTCTCTGGAAGTAGTGACAGAAAGATTAACAAAGACGTCTTGAATATCCTCACCTATATAATGATACTATAGAAGCTACATGAGAGACTTCATCAAAAATCTAAAAATATACTATTTTAAGATATTTTTGTGAGTCAGTAAATAAGGCCTTGTACATAATAGACAATCACATTAAACACCAAGTTATATCCACAGATCTATTTATACTTTATATTTTCATTCAAATTAATGCTAAGTTATTAAAGCTCGCCTTGAAATTGTTCTATCAGTCAAGCAAGACATTCATTTTGATTCTCCAATATCAACTTCCCTAGGGACTAGGATTATTAGTCTGTATTACAAGACAATGCTGAAAGACTATTCAAGAAAGAACATATAAACTTGTCTTTAGAAGTCAAATCTTGGGAAGAAAATTCCACAGGGAAAACAGTTTCATCTTCAGTGCCTTCATGGCAAACTCATCTGTTTATGTTTACACCACATGATAGATAGATCTGTTTTTAAATCCCAGTGATTTCTCATTACGTATTTACTGAAAGACAACATATGACAGACTATGTTCTTATTATATATACTGCCCAAGAGTTTCACCAACTCAAAACCAGAATTTGTGTAAAGAAGTACATGTATATACTGCAGAAAACCTCAGTCTCATTGGTGTATACTTCTGTATTAGTGAGTAAATTATTTGGCAATTCAACCTTCAGAAAAAAATGAAATAAAGATGTAGAAGCAAAAAATAGAAACTAGATATACATATATATAAAACATTTTTAATTCCTACCCAAAAAATACTATAAAAAGGCAAAAGTAATTTTTGAAGCAACTGCAAAGTGAATTAACAAATACATTCACTTATTTATAATCAATTAATCTTTAACAATTTTATTCCTAGTGCTAGAGAACAGTGTGTTATAATAGAAAACCCTCAGGTTTTGAAATTAAAATAATGATCTCAAAGTAACCCCCAAGTCTCACACTTACCAACTATGAGATTCTGGCATATCTGGGGCTCTTTGTACCAAAAATGATTTGGAAAGAAAAATGACTAAGTTGTTGTAAGGATTTGTCATCATATTTATATAGGTACACAATTAATAATGTATAGATCAGAGTTATATTTTTTGTTATAATTAAATGTTCTATATAACTGTTATATAGCAAACCTAATTGATGCAATTGATATTAAACAGTAATCAAAGATTAAACGTGTTCCAAGTTCCATATTATTTAAGTTAGAACAGTAAACAAGATACTTAACTACATTAATTTGATATTCAATTTACAAGCATAATGTTCCAATGATTAAAATTATAGTAATAAGGGCATATCATTGTGGTTTTAAAGTTTTACTTTTCACTTCATACATTGACACCCTGAATCAGATTACTATAATCTATCACAAACTCTTCCAATAACTTTCAAGTGGTATCAACTCTAATTTAAGTTAGTATTCCTACTGAACATTTAGATTTATTTTTGAAATATTGTGGAAGTTACTTTGTATTTCATTATATCTAAGAACTTCTCTATTTAAAAATCATGAGGCAGCTAGATGTGGTAGTGTAGGCTTATAATCCTGCTACTTAGGAGGGCATGACTAAATTCAGTTACATAGACAATTTGAAGCCATCTTTGTTACAAGAGGGTCTGTATCAAAAAGAGATAAACAATCAAAGTCAACCACAACAAAAGAGAAAAACTGAGAAATAGTTCCATTAGCACAGCCAGAAGGGAGACTTCAGATTGAAACCCAGAACGTGTGTGTGTGTGTGTGTGTGTGTGTGTGTGTGTGTGTGTTTTAATTATTTACTTTGATGAGCTTTGGTAAATAATCATTTGAACCACTATCATAATTGAGATAAATATATCTCTATTATTTCTAGAAAATTTTCTTTTTCAAAGAACATTTTCAAAGAACATATTGAAAAAATCTATTTTTAACCTTACTAACTGTTCCCAATCTTAAAATTTTAGATGAAGAGAAGCAGCATTCTGTATATTACCCAAGATGGGAAGCATCTACACCTGGATCGCACTCTACTCCTCAATGTGTATAAAGTCCCTATCCACAAGTAATAAAGTACCCTTGTCTTTTTGATTTTTTATATTTTGATACTCATTGAAGAGTTCAAAAGTTAATTTATACATTTATACATTTAGTAGGAAATCCAATAACTGACACTTAAGCAAAATATGTACTTTATGCCTTTGATTTTATTATTAAAGCCCAGTGACTGTCCCTCAAAAAACATTTTACATGAAATAATTTTCTCTTCTCGTTTTTGTATTCTTTTAGATCACCATAGTCTCCTAATAAGTTCTAAACTAAACTTCACCTTTTAGAACTAATAACTGTTGACTCCCTGGGAATCCAGAAACTACTCTAGCTACAGAAGCATATAGGCTGCCTGTAGATTGTTGCCTCTCTCTTCTTCCATATCTGAATGCAAATCAAATTACTTTGAAATTTCATTTTATACCTGTCAAAATGTCTAAGATCAATGAGACATGATAATTCATGTTGGTGAGGACATGGACCAAGGGGAATTCTCATTCAGCTCTTGTAGTAATGCTAACTTGTACAGACACTATGGAAATTGATGTGGTGATTCCTCAAGAACATAGGAATTGATCTTCCTCAAGATACAGCTATACCAATCTTAGGCATATACCCTCCTTTGCATAACTGGGCTCCTTGAGTCTCCTTTATGGCTGAAATCAGCCAAAGTGTTAAGCTCTCAGAAGGGATGCCTGCACAGGGCAGGTAGTCTGGGTTCCAAGTTTTACTTACTACCTCGGCAGAGCCAATTCCACCACCAGGGACTGAGACAGCTGTGAAGGTGTCTTGCTCTGGGAAGGCCGCAGCAGCAGTGGCAGTGGTAGAGGTTATAGGGGCTTGAGCCCACTATGCCAGAGAGTTTCAAGGTCCCAGTGATGAATGCTTCAGGAGAGAAAACTATTCCATATAGTGCTACAACTCAGTAAAACAGCCACTTCTAAACAACTCTCAATGAAATAACCAGTGTACTTTATTCCTTGTGGATAGGGACTTTATACACATTGAGGAGTAGAGTGCGATCCAGGAGTAGATGCTACCCATTGACTCAGTTTGAGATGATAGTGATGCTCTATTTGCACGGGGAAAGACTTCAGATGTTTCCCTATGTGACTGGTGGTGATGGTCCTCTCAGAGTGGTATCATGGTTACATGCTCCAGAGTTTCAAGTAGAGTTAAGCAACGAGTTGTACACACTCCTACTGTACTCAATTCTGTGTTTTACGGGGGACTGGGCTTGTGGCATGGTCCACTTGCCTCATAGGCACATACCATCCTATCACAAAGATATATGACCACTCATGTTCATTGATATTTTCTTTATAACAACCAAAAATTATAAATCAACTAAGATGCCTATCAACAGAATAATAGAGAAAATTTTCCTCAACAAAACACCAATGTCTCAGGTTCTAAGATCAACAATTCACAAATATGACCTTATAAAATTGAAAAGCTTCTGATAGGCTAAGGAAACTATCAACAGGACAAAACGGCAACCTACAGATTGTGAAAAGATCCTTATCAATGCTACATCCAATAGAAAGGTAATATACAAAATTTACAAAATACTCAAGAAGTTAGAATCCAGAGAACAAAATAACTCTGTTAAAAATGAGGTACAGAGCTAAACAATGAATTCTCAACTGAGAAAGTGAATGGCTTAGAAACATCTAAAGAAATGTTTAATATCCTTAGTCATCAGGGAAATGCAAATCAAAATGGCCCTGAGATTCCATCTCACACCTATCAGAATGGTTAAGATAAAAAATTCAGATGACTACAGATATTGGCAAGGATGTGGAGAAAGAGGAGCACTCCTACATTGCTGGTGGGACTACAGGCTGGTAAAACCACTTTGGAAATCAATCTGGTTGTATGGTGTGTTGACTTGTGCACTCATTATCTAGGTCTTGTATATGCAATCAAACATTGTTGAGACATCATGAATGCAGCATCCCTGTCATGTCTTGAAGATGCTCTCAAATAAGACCTCTTACTCCTCTGGCTCTTACAATCTTTCTGACTCCCTTTTTCTAAGGTTTCATTGGTCTAAGGTAAAGATGTTTTATTGTAGATTCATCAGTTGGAGTTGGACACCAAAAAATCAATTGTTCTCTACATTTTCACCAATTATGGATTTCAGAGATAGCCTCTTTGTGCTGCTAAAATAAGCTAAATTAAGAGCTATATCTGCAGGAACAATTATAAGTATTTAGATTATAGTTAGGAATTACAATGGTTTAGAAATTATAATATGTGCTGCCAATCATCATGGCAGTGTAACAAGCCATTTGAATAATATTGACCACATTGACAATATATTCCATTGTTACTGGCAGTGGAATAAAAGAACATCATTAGAATCTAACATCAGGTTTTATATCCATGTCTCAATTTTCTGAGAAGCTATTAAAATGCTTATGCTGCTTTACAAAAAAACTAGAAGCAAACTAATTGATAATGTATCATTATAAACAGTTGGCCATTTTTTCTGTAAGACTTTTCTAAGATTGGAACATTTTATCCTAAAGAAAGCTCCTAAACATAAAAAAAAAAAAATTACACAGAATATCTTCCGGAAATCCCTAAAATTGGTCAGATTCATTAGGCCCTTTCCTGACAGAGTAAGTAATAAAAGCTGAATCTCTCTCAGACATAGAAAGCCAGGCTACAAAGCAGACTTTCACATAAGCCAAGCTACGAATAAAGACTCTGAGACCAGTTGTGTGGAAGGAGCAGAAACCAGCAGAGCTTCCTGAAAGAGGTTTAACTAAATTATGTAGAAAGGAATTTCCAAGCTGTTGAGCTGAAAGCAGGCTACACAGTAGACTCCAAGTTTCTATCTTCATGAGGTGGTCTTTGATGATGCAGTTGGCATTCAGTTATTTCTGATCCTGTAAGTAACTCCTCACCTACACTCATATAAATAACCATTATAAAATTTATTGGTTCATACAAGTTGGACTTTGGTAGTAATCTGCACATTGGGCTGTCTGTCATTTGCTATCTGAGTTGATAAAACATATGGATAGCATATCCCCACCAAAGCTTTGTCACACAACACTGTTCTATGGTAATAAAATCTGTAATTAAATAGAATTCTACTTGGTCTCTGTTTACAATGATGGTGTGTACTGCTTATAACCTAATGTAAATTAGCATAGGAAAAGAAAGATTCATGCCTCAGAAGCTACATGAACAAAATTATACGTAACTGGGAAAGTTAGTTGTGGAAATTGCAGCCTTAAATGACCCTAAAAATTAAAAAAAAAAAAACCTATTGTGTTTTCACAATCAACTCTCCTCCTCCTCCTTTTTTTTCTTCTTCTTTTCTTTATATTTTAATTGAACACTGGCAGTCTGAGCTGTGTCAAATAAGGAAAATTAAAATTAACCGTATATAATGCTTCAAGTAATATGCTTCATATAATGCTGATTTTATGTGTATGTGACTATACACATGCATAGATTTTGTGTGATGTCCATTTTATACATATGGCATATGTTTAATATTTCTGGAGAGATGATTTCCTTCTCTATCACCCTGAATTCATAAGAGTGCCAGAATTTTTGAACTGTTATAAATCTTGTTTCTTATTTGTTTACCTTAAATTGTAATGGAATATTGAGAAGGAGAATTTATGTGAGCATACAGGAGATTGATTCAGCTATTTACTAATTCATTTAGAATTTTCAACCGTCAGATTGTAATTTCAGTTTGTGAATCATCATCATGGTTTACTGACACATGATTTCTTGATTTCATTGCAGGAAAAATAAAGGTGCCATTTCATTTCTAGTATTCCAACAAATTTTCTCTTTTAAATAGACAATAGTCCATCAAATACATATTTACAAATTTAAACCACATTTTCTACGATGATAAACATACAAATGGGCATATCCATACATAAACACTCATATGCACATATTACATTGACTTATCATAGAATAATATTCCAAAAAGTCACTAAAAGGAAGTCTTAACAAAGAGATGAGTATATCAGAACATAAATTTTGCACCTCTTTTTACCAAATCTAACTGAATTTCATTCTTTTAAAAACTAATAATAATGTTTTTTCAGAATGTCCATTTAAGTTTCTGGAATGTTTAGTCTCCTTTAATAATAGAAAATAAAAATAATTTTAAGAAATAAAATGCATATAGAAATATAACTTGGATTTGCAGTGATAAATTCCAATATTATGAGGACATATTAGAGTCATGTGTTTATTATTGATCTGAGTAGGAATTCATACCTGTGTTTCAAATGTGTAAAACCTATTTACTACCTTGACATGAAAATAGTTTGTTATAGTAGAAAATATCCTTTGTTTCATATCATTAAATAGCAAAAGTGTAGGTGTTTTAAGTCTTCATATATGCAGGTTTGTAGAACAGGCTATAATTGTGCTTTATAATCTAGGCTGCCGTGAAACTTGTGATTCTCTCTATTCTGGAGTCTTAATTTGTAACCCCACACATATTCTACACATCAAATTCACTGAATAAATTGTTCCGTAAAATAAGAAAATATTCACTTTAAATTCTATAGGAACAAAACAAACAAACAAACAAAATAACTTCAGTTGCCAATGCAATGAGTATCAGGACTTATCTGTAAGAACAATTAGCATTATGTTAAATGAAGGCATAACAAATAACCAAAATGTTCACAGCTGCCTACATAGTAGTTGCCCATTAGATAACTTAACTAGTTTCAGGAACTTACACATTAAAGATAACATAAAAAAGCTATTTTATGTGGGTACATAAAGGAATTTATTTCCTTTTACAATGTGTCATACAGTCCTAATTTAAACTTTAAACAATTCAGAAATCTCAAGTATCTCCATAATGCTGTGCACACATTACCATATCCAGAACATTCTACTGCTCTAATGGAAGGCCTACAATGATGTCATTGTCCCCTTATTATTTTCTTCCTGTATCCCCTGAAAACTGCCTACCTTCTTTCTGTTCTCTGTGGGTTTGCATAGTATGGGCAGTTTCTATAAGCTTAAGTATACAATCTGTAAGTTTTTATATCATATGACAAAATTCGCCATATTTTGATATCTCTTATACTAGTATTAATTTATTTTAACAACTAAATAATATAATGGAATATAATTAATGATATAATGCTATATAAAAGGATATAACATTAATGATATAATAATAAAATGCATTTACCATTTATCTATCAATATATATTTGACCTATTCCTGCCTTTTGACTGTGATAAGATAGTTTGTGTTGGTTAGTGTTTTTGTCAATTTGACAGAAGCTAGAGTTATTTGGAAAGAGGAGACCTCAAACAAGAAAATTCCTCCATCAGATTGGCTCTGTAGGCAAGTCTGTGGGGCCATTTTATTTATTAATGAGTGATGTGGGAGAGTATACCCCACTGTGATGGCTATTCTAAGTTGTCAACATCACTACAGCTGGAATGAACTAAAATACAGAAATGGAGGACACACCAGTGATTAAAATGTTGAGTCTGGAAGGCACAGGATTTTGATTTAGATCTTCACATGGGATAACACATGTTTTGATCTGGATCTTGAGGCATAGTAGTCATGAAGAGCTTAGGCCAAGGCAAGGTTTTAAATGACTTTATACTCAGGAGACAGATGCATGTAGATCTATGAGTTCAAAGTCAGCCTGCTCTACAAAGCAAGTTCCAGAAACATCCAAGTTTAGGCAGTGAAGGAAAACATTGGAAAAAAACAAAAGCTTATGATAAAACAGTACAACAAGGAGAGCATGTTCCAGCCCCAGCAAGCAGTAGAACTCAGCTGCTCTAGCTATGTGATTCTGGATTTAGGGCCGAAGAGTTTACTGGAATAATTGATGCTTCATTAGCTGGAGATAAGAAATTAGCAGTGGGATTGGTAAAGATCTTTTCCCAATCTGTTGGTTGCCATTTTGTCCTGTTGATAGTGGCTTTTGCCTTAAACTTTGCAATTTTATGAAGTCCCTTTTGTCAATTCTTGATCTTAGAGCATAAGCCATTGGTGTTCTGTTCAGGAACTTTCCCCTGTGCCTAGATATTTGAAGGTCTTCCCCACCTTCTCTTCCATTAGTTTTAGTGTATCTGGTTTTATGTGGAGGTCCTTTATCCACATGGACTTCAGCTTTGTACAATGAGATAAGAATGGACAGATTTGTAATCTTCTACATGTTGTCCTCCAGTTGAACCAGCACCATTTGTTGAAAATGCTGTCCTTTTTCCACTGGATGGTTTTAGCTCGCAGGCAGGGGCACAGGGTGGTGGGCTGCGGAGTGGCAGCCCTGGGGCGTGATGTTCAATCACTGGGCAGAGCCAACCGTGGAGAGAAAAGCTTCCCATCCCCCTGCCCTGTGAGCTGGTGTGTGAGACGTTGCAGCTCAGTGAGAGCTGGAAAGCATGTGGGGCGTTCCAGGAACCGAGGATCTCAAGAGAACACGTCCCGCGGCCTGCTAAAACAAAAGACTTATCTCTCCCACTCCCGCCTCTCCACGTGGGTTTTGGCTTACGCAATGAGTCCAGGATTTCAAGAGACAGGTGGAGATTTAAGATGCATTGATTTATTAACATAATGGCGGGTTTGGGTGGTGTAGAGCTTTCCCGAAAAATGTCGGAATGGATTCCCTTATATTAGAAGCTGGGGGAGAAGGGTGGGCCAGGGAAATCTTGAGCCAGAGACTTGTTCCCCCGCCCTCTACTTGGGACATGGAGATCTCGTGGCAGGGCTCTGGGGACGTGGCTGAACAGCCAGGATTCTACAGTCCCACACATGTGTGTGTGTGTTCATTTCTGGGTCTTCAATTCTATAGGATTAGTATCCAATCTATACAAAGAACTCAAGAAATTAGACTCCTTGGTCCCATGAAGGCTAGACGCCCTGTGTGGGGGAATTTGAGGGTGAGGAGATGGGAGTGGGGTGGTAGGTGGGGACACATCCTCATAGAAGCAGGAGGAGGGGGGATGGGATAGGGAGTACCTGGGCAGAAGGGGGAGGAATGGGGTAAGGGGATAACATCTGAAATGTAAATAAAATATCTAATTAAAAAAAGAAAAATATTAGAAAAAAAAGAAAAAAGAAATTAGCAGTGATTAAGAATAGACCTGTATCACTGAGGCGAAATCTTCTGGGAAGTGTTTTCTGAGAACACAAAGAAGCTGTGTTCCAGAGATAGCCAAGGTTGTACCTTATGCTACAGCTGGGCTTGGTTGTGTTTAAATATCAAACAGGTTGGACTGGTTTTGAAGGCAAAAAGGTTTAATGGAGAACAGCTGACTCATGGCACAATAAGAAGTCAGGAAAGATCATTGGTGACGGTAGAGCCTGCTTTACAATTGACAGCCCAGGACTGAAGACTTCTGTCTTAGTTAGGCTTTTACTGCTGTAAACAGACACCATGACCAATACAAGTCTTACAAAGGACAACATTTAATTGGGGCTGGCTTACAGGTTCAGAGGTTCAGTCCATTACCATCAAGGCGGCAGGAGCATGGCAGCATCCAGTCAGACATGGTGCAAGCAGAGCTGAGAGTTTTATATCTTCATCTGAAGGCTGCTAGCAGAATATTAACTTCTACGCAGCTAGGTTGAGGGTATTTAACCCCATCCTCACAGTGACACATCTACTCCAACAAGACCACACCTCCGTTTTATTTGATTTCTTTGTTTTTTTTATTAATCATTCTATTTGTTTACATCGCAAATAATATCCCACTTTCCAGTTACCCCTCCACAACATCTCCATACCACATCTGCCCTCTCCTCCCTCCCTTTGACTCTATGAGGCTGCTCCACATCCACCTTCTCCCCCACCCACATTCTCCCACCCCACCGCTCTAGTATCTTTCTATTCTGGGGCATCAAACCTCTACAAGATCAAGGGCCTCCCCTCCCACTGATGTCAGACAAAGCCATTCACTTCTACATACATATCTGGAGCCATGGATCACTCCCTGTGCACTCCGTGGGTGGTGGCCTAGTCCCTGGGAGCACCTTGTGGTCTGGCCAGCCAATGTTGTTCTTCCTATCGGGTTGCAATCTCCCTCTGTTTCTCCAGACCAGAGTCTCTGTGTTCAGTCTGATGGTTGACTCTAAGCATCCACACCTGCATTGGTCAGTTGCTGGGCGAACCTCCCAAGGAACAACTACACCAGGTTCCTGTCAACAAGTGGCTCTTGGCAAAGGCAACAGTGTTGGATTTGGTGTCTGTAGTCAGAATGGATACCTAGGTGGTGCAGTTCTTGGAAAAGGCCATACCTCTTAATAGTCCCACTCCCTGTGCCAACTATATACAAACTATCACAGGGTCATACAAAGAAGTTGAGGCTTCATACCATGAAGTCATTCTCTGGGAAGCTATTGGTGAAGCTTAGTTGCAGCAGAAGACCCCAGGTTATTGGAAACGACAGAACCATGGATGACCACTAAAAACAGCAGCAGCAGTGGAATTTAATCAACCTGAGCCTAGAGTGCTACAGAGAGTAGAACTGGGGAAGTGATCGTATCCCTGTGGAAGAGCCCAGAATATCACTTGTGGACCTAAGACACTGGAATAAGAAGCTATAAAGTTGAAGTTGCTTTGAAGACTCCACAGTGTTAGAGATCACATAGCCCTTGGAAACCTTTCAAAGTAAGTTGCTAACAGGTAATGGAAACAGTCCAAGAGAAAGAAGTATGTTACTGTCAAAATATCTGAAATGAGTTGAACATCAGACACAGAGATGCAGCAGAGTTTGGAGTTTGCACAGTTCGATTTTGGTCTTTCCTTGACCCAGTATTTCCTTGCTATGATGTTTTGGAACAGTAACAAACATCTTGTACCCTGATATGTTGGAAGAATGTGATCTGCTTTTCTAATTTGATTTTTTAGGGAATTACATTTAAGAGATTGTATGAATCTCAGAAGAGACTTTGAACTTTGGACTTTGAAACACTGGTAGACTATGATAGACAATGGCAATTTTCAAAGTTCAACTAAATTTACTTTTCATTATGCTATGGATAGGTGTAGGCCCCCAAAGACTCTTGTGTTTGAAGAAGCCCATGAGGGCTAAGGAGTGGAATATGGTGGTTTGAATATGCTTGGCCCATGGGAAGTGGCACTACTAGGAGGTATGGTCTTGTTGAAGTAGGTGTGGCCTTTTTGGATGAAGTATGCCACAGTGGCAGTGGGCTTTGGAGGTTTCCTCCTTTGCACAGGCTCCACCCAGTGTGGAAGAGCCTGTCTCCTAGATGACTTTGGATCAAAATGTAGAACTCTTGGCTCCTCCAGCACCATGTCTGCCAGCACACTTCCATGCTTCTTACAAGGATGTTAATGGACTAAACCTCTGAAAGTGTAAGCTAGCCCCAATTAAATATTTGCCTTTGTAAGAATTGCCTTGGTCATGGTATCTTTTCACAGCAATGGAATCCTAATACACCTTACTTCTGATAGCCACATCTGATCATGTATTGCTGGGTTTTTATAAAGCAGGCATAGGGAGCCTTTGGAAACAAGCCATTGAGAGCAAACTAGTGAACAGATTTTCTTCATGGCCTCTGCTTCAGTTCCTTCCTCCTGATTTCTGCTTTGATTTCTTACTCTGATCATCTTTTATTGTGAAATATAAGTTGTAAGATGAAATAGAGTAGAAATATAAAGGAAATAAGGACAGTTATGCAATGCAAATTTATGATAAAAATTTTAGTAGAATATTTGTTTCAAATTAGGGGTACATACCCAAGTGTGAGAGTGCTAGATCTTTGAAAAGAGAATTTGCTATAGGTCATTTCCTAAACTAACATAATTTCTGTTTTCTAAATACTTTTGCTAATACCTACAGATAACTGTAACTCTCAACCTTCATCAAAGAAACTTTATTTTGATACAAATGGAGAATACTATGAAGATATACAACTGATAAAAATGTGGAGAATAAGCATCAATGTGGTGCCAAACTCCAGCTGATAGATAGATTTTCCATGCAACCCCTACACTGAAAGTTCAGTGAAATTTATAGATGTGGGAGCAGAAACATTGTAAGAGTCAGAAGTTCAAGATCCTTGCCAATACATCTTATTTCCTAGATATGATAGTGGATATAAACCCAAAAACCTCCAATGATATGGTTGCCTGAATAGAAATAGAACAGTGACAATACCAATTGGTATACCTCCAATACAGACAAGGGAAATTCCACATGAAATCACACCTACATGTAGAACTATAGTAGGTCACTGGCAACTGAGAGAATTAGAACCATTTGCCTCTGAGAAGAATCTCCCACAAAGGTTGCCTCATATCTAGTAGTTAGCTCTAGACACATGTACATGAATAATGAAAAGCTAATAATGTCTTTACTGTGATATATATATATATGTATAACATATAACAATAGTAATTTAAAAATGAATCATGAATTTGGGAGTTGGGACAGAAGAAGGGTTGAGGAAGTAAAAGGAAGAATGGGTAAAATGTAGGTAAATATAGATGTATAAAAGCTCTCAAAAAATAAAACAGTATTTTTAAGAAGAAAGAAAGAAATTGCTGGACTTTAAGGTTAAATATGCATGTTACTTACTGAGCAACCATTATTTTCTAATTTCATAAACAATGTGTGAGTAATCCAATTCTTCCTCAACTTTAAAAACTCATATTATTACCTCTTCAAATTATTTTTAGCTATCTTACTGATTGTCAAATACTATTTCATTGAGGTTTTTATTTATATTTTTCTAAGTAACTAATGATGTTGATTACATTTTTCTGTCCTCCTTGGCAATAAATATATCTTCTTTGTATAAATTTCTTTTTGATGTTGTCCCTACTTTGACACTTGGTTGTTCTCCTTTGGTTTTGCATTCTTGGCACTACTAAAATATTCATTGCTAAAGTTCTCTTTGCCATATGATTTGCAAATATTTTCTCCTACTCACCTGATTTTCTTTTCATTTTCTTCTATTATTAGTATATACTTCTAAATATTTTTGAAACTTAATTAATCTATATTTTATTTTTGTTATTTTGAGGTCAGATACAGTTATGTGCTATTTGACCATATAGATGTGTTGAGAAAAATGTGTTCTAAGTTGGTTTATTACGGTATAAAAATTCAGGGTACACTTAAGCCATATGTCAATCACCAAATGTGTTCAAGCAACAAATGTGGTAATTGCTACAATTAAAAGATCTTCCAAACACAAGATATAAGAAACTTCTGCCCATACAATATTATCATATTACAGGAAATTGTTTATTAAATACAAGGATAAAAATTTAAAATGTATTTTTGGTGGTATACATCTTTAATCCCAGCACTTAGGAGACAGATGCAGGTTGATCTCTGTGAGTTTGAAGAAAGACTAGTCTACAGAACAAGTTCTAGGACATCTAGGGCTACATCAAAAACCCTGTCTTTAAAAAAGCACTTTTTTTTAACTCCCTTCAAAATGGAATATGAAATTTTTGGGATCCTAGTCTCACTATATAGTCTAGACTTAAGTTGAACTTGTGATCCTCTCCCAGCCTCCCAAGTGTTTTGTTTGTTGGTTTTGGGTTTTTTTAATTGGATATTTTATTTATTTAAATTTCTGATGTTATCCTTTTTTTTCCCAGGAGTTGTATAGCTTAGTCCTCAGGTAATACTATGTTTAATTTTCTGAGGAACTGCCAGACTTATTTCCAGAGTGGTTGTACCAGCTTGCAACCCCACGAACAATAGAGGAGTGTTCCTCCTTCTCCAAATCCTTGTCAGCATATGAAAACTCTAATTGGTTACCCATAAGGATATCAAGCCTTTAAAAACAGTTATTGAGCATGATCAAGGAGGCTTTATCCCAGAGACTCAAGAATGTTTCAATATATGGAAATCCCTCAAAGTGGATCCAGGACCTCCACATAAAACCAGATACACTGAAACTAATAGAAGAGAAAGTGGTGGAAAGCCTCAAATACTTGGGCACAGGGGAAAAGCTCTTGAACAGAACACCAATGGCTTATGCTCTAAGATCAAGAATTGACTAATAAAGTTGCAAAGCTTTGGTAAGGCAAATGACACTAGCAACAAGACAAAATGGCCACTAACAGATTGGGAAAAGATCTTTACCAATCCCACGCCCAAAAGAGGGCTAATATCCAATATATACAAAGAACACAAGAAGTTAGACTCCTGAGAATCAAATAACCCTATTAAAAATGAGGTAAGGAGCTAAACAAAGAATGCTCAACTGAGTAAACTCGAATGGCCAAAAAATTCCTAAGAGATGTTCAGCATCCTTAGTAATCAGGGAAATGCAAATCAAAACAAACCTGAGATTCTATCTCACAACAGTCAGAATGGCTAAGATCAAAATCTTCAGGTCATAGCAGTTGCTGTGGAG
The DNA here is from genome assembly GCF_004785775.1 of Grammomys surdaster. Lineage (NCBI taxonomy): Eukaryota > Metazoa > Chordata > Mammalia > Rodentia > Muridae > Grammomys > Grammomys surdaster. The sequence goes on along the minus strand of NW_021604640.1, from coordinate 2,092,465 downwards.
GATGTGGTGAAAGATCAACACTCGTCTATTTTTGGTGGGATTACAAGCCGGTACAACCACTCTGGAAATCAGTCTGGCAGTTCCTCAGAGAAGTGGACAAAGCATTATCTGAGGACCCAGCTATACCACTCCTGGGCATATACTCAAAAGTTATTCCAACATATAAGAAGAACACATACTCCACTATGATCAAAAGAGTGTGGTCATTCAAATGAATCTTTTTTTTTGCCTTAGAATACTAATTGTATAACTTATAAAACTCATAAAGTAACAGTAACTGGAATTGTTCTTGAGTACTCATTTTCTATATTTCCCATAAATTTATATACTTTTATTTTAATGGAAACAAGAATATCAAAGAATATTTAGAAAACAAAGCCAGTTATACTAAGAAATATAAAACCTCAAGAGAAGAAATTAAATAGTATGTAAATGATTATAAGCCTACCCATTTTCATGGATTGGAAGATAACATTTTCAAAATGAGAAATTTATATGTTTGTGATGATGTTGGTGTAATCAAACCTACTCACAGTTGTGAAAATATATAGCACTGAAGCAGTAGAATGGATATGCAGGTAAAAGTTCTTCCTGTGAAAACATGAAAACCTCAGTTTGAACTTCAGAACCTTTGTTATGATTCCAGCTCTACTTGGTGAGATGGGAGTCTAGAGATAGAAACAAAAAAAGAAATCCTGCCTTAAATCAAATGGGAAAAGATACTCTAGTCAAAAGATGTTCTTTTACTTCTACTTGCTTACTGAGGTACAAGAGTGTTTAAAAACACACACATACACACAACACACACTCTGGGGGTTAGGGGAGAAAGAGAGAGAGAGACAGAGACAGAGACAGAGAGAGAAGAGAGAGACAGAGAGAGAGAGATAGCTGCCATTCTACACAAAAATGTACAGCAAGTATAATCATACACAGAGCATAGTATTTAATCATATATATATATATATATATATATATATATATATATATATATATAATCACCTGTTTATATATTTACTATATAATACTGTACTTTCAGCAACATACATCTTTCCTATCCACTTCATCTGGAGAATGAGCAGATCTGTGAGTGTGTGTGTGTGTGTGTGTGTGTGTGTAAATCTGCTTGTCTCCTTTGAATGATCTAAATATGCTAGTTTCATACCTTTGAGAAAAGTAGCCCTTTTGAAATGGCTATTGAATTTGTTGATAAGAATACAGTAGGGTAAATATGAGGCTGAAATTGTAATCCTAAACATCAAGCATATGAAGACTATTTACTATTTAAAATAGTCAGTGGTGACTTAAATAAAAGTAGAGGAATGAAAACAAGTCTGTCATGGTGTCAATAGATGTAAAAATATGAAATCTTGCCAATTTATGCAAACATAAGATATAATTTAAACTAAGCAGTAAAATTATTGCATATAACACAAAATCTTTAAATATACAGTTGAAGTCATAAGAACTAATTTTGAAAAATTTGAACTCTTATTTAGAATTTTCCATAAGTTAAGTAAATGAATGTAGTTATATTTTTTGCTTTTAACTCCATAACTCTGTGTAGAAAGGCTAATCTAAATTTTACCCTTAGGGGACCAAGTGTTACAATATGAGGTCTCAACTAGGTGGTAAATGATAGTTCTCCTATTAAATTATTTTAAATTTTACTAATTTTAAAATAGTAAATATTGTGTTCCATGGATTCTGAGGATGAAAAACTTCAAAATGATTTATGTGAATGATTTATTTTAGGCTTGTATATTTTATGATGTTGCTTGGAGCTGCTTTACTGAGGCTAGACTGTTCACATAGGTGGTCCAAAACTGATCATTACATGTATACAAGCTGATGATAGTGTGCTTCAATTACTTCTCACATGGGATTCTCTGTTAGCTATCATGCATGCTCTCATAACATGATGAAAGGCTACACAACTGGAGCACTTACAGAAGAAGTTGTTAATGTGTCCAGTAATCCAGATACAAAATGATTAGAAAGGACAGGGATTACACAAATGTCTGTATACCAGGAAAAGTGAAGATTTGGGGGATATTTTTATGACTAATAAGCCAAAGTCATTCTTGTTTTTTATCATTATTTGTTTCATTTTGCTAGAGGGAATATATACTTTATACTTTTAGATCCTAGACTAGTACATGACCAATATGTAAACTTAAACTTTATTTCCAGGCTTTGACTTTTAAAATAGAAAATTGTAACTCTTTTCTTCAAAGAAATTGACATAAACTTGTTTTAAAAGCTGTTATTAGATTTCTTTTGCACTTTTTTTGTGTGAAACACACAGGAAAATGAATTTCTTTCCATTTTACTATCTCAAATCACAAAGGCTAATTGGAAAAGACAAAGTTCAATACATAGACTTTCACATCCAGTCCTTTGAGGCCCCTGAACTTCATTGTGAGTATGAAATGTCATGACCCATTGCTTCATTGTACAGGAGCCCTCATGGTTTCTGACAGATATTGTAATATTTAACGTCATAAAAGTATTTTTCAGGAAACTTTGCTAATAAATATAATAGTGTTCATGAAGATTTGATAAGTGATTAAAGATTTTTTCAAATAACAAGATAGAATCATTTCAGTTTCTATGCTATATAAAGACAATTTATTAAAAATAAATCATGAAATATTGGCAATTATTCTAGAGCTATAGATTTATTTGTTATAATACCATTATTAATATTATCTGGTATAATTTTATAATAATAATTGGTGATATGCCTGTATGTACCTAAGTTTAATCAAACAGAACAATATACGTTTCATGACACAAGAGACTCAAAGCTATTTCTAGCCTTGATATTTTTGCTTTATAGTGATAGCCACTCTTATATTTGTGTATTTGAAACATATTTGTTCCTTCAGATAAGTCAAAGGGTGAGATACATTTTCTCTGCTCACAAAAGTGTCTGGCCCTAAGCAACCTGCTACTCATTCTAGGCCTCCATTCTGTTTCCACCTGTCCTCCCACCTTCATCAAACCTACAACTCTGGAAACATATAGGTAAGTTTCCCTTACCCTGCCCATATTCCCTTTGAGATGATCCTCTGGGACAAACCAAGCTGCCCTGAGAAGACTGCTATCCAAAGAAGACCCCCACTCTTCCAGAACTTCTCCTGCTACCTTCATCAGACGTAGTGAACCTGAAACATACAGGTTAGCTTCCCTTCCCACAACCAACTTTCCTACACACTGAGCCCTCTGTTACAAGTTAAGATGCCCTGAGCATCCTGCTCTCCAACTGGGACCTGCATTCTCCTGCCACTTTTCTGCCTACCTTCATTAAAATTACAGCTTTTGAATCATACAAACCTTCAGATCCTGAACTATGCAGGCTTGCATATCTAGAACTATCCAGATCGAGGATAACAATTAGAGACCAACCACACAAGGCTCATCCATGTTAATCCCTTTCCTAATACATAATACAACAGGAAATTACAGGGACCAAAACTATACAGATGAGTAAAGGGCCTCTAAAGAACACAATCATCAAAATGGAGGTCAATGTAACACTATCAGACCACAGCTACTCCAAAGCAGCAAGCCCTGAATATCCTAACACAACTGAAGCACAAGAAATTGATCTTAAATACAATCTTATAAAAATGATAGAGTTCTTAAAATAGTAAACAAATAAATAAATAAATACTTTAAAGAAATAGAGGAGGCCTGTGCCCTGAGCAGACCTTGGGCTCTGGCTCTGCCCCAGTCCCACAACACCCAGAGGAAGCTTGAATCACAGAAGCTCTGACACAAAAGGATCTCAGGAGCTTGGTCACACCAGGATTTCAGGATCCCAGAAGCAGCTTGATGCCCAGGAGCTCTGATACACCCAGGATCTTAGGATCCCAGGATCACAGAGACAGCTGGACTCTTAGGAGTTCTGATACAACCAAAATCACAGGAAGGACAGGTTCCAGTCAGATACAGCAAGGACAGATAGCACCAGAGATAACGAGATGGCAAAGGGAAGCACAAGAACCTAAGCCATGAAAGCCAAGGCTATTAGCATCATCAGAACCCATTTTGCCCAACATAGCAAGTTCTGGATACACCATCAAACTGGAAAAGCAAGATTCAAATTCAAAATCACTTCTCAAAATGATGATAGAGGATATTAAGGACATAAATAACTCTCTTAAAGAAATACAGGTGAATACAGGTAAACAGGTAGAAGCCATTAAAGAGGAAACACAAAAATCTCTTTTAAAATTACAAGAAAACACAATTAAACAGGAAAAGGAATTGAATAAAACATCCTGGTTGTAAAAGTGCAAAGAGAAATAATAATAAAAAAAATTACATAGTGAGACAACATAATCCTCTATATAACTCAAAAGAAACAAACATATAAACAAACTCAAAGAAAAAAACCACATGATCATCTCATTAGATGTTGAGAAAGCATTTGGCAAAATTCAACAGCATTCCATGATAAAAGTCTTGGAAAGGTCAGGAATAGAAGGCCCATACCTAATCTTAGTAAAAGCAATATACAGTAGTCCAGTACTCAACATCAAACTAAATAGAGAGAAACTTGAAGAAATCCCACTAAAATCAGGGACTATGCAAGGCTACCCACTCTTTCTCTACTTATTCAATATAGTTCTCAAAATCCTAGCCAGAATGATTAGACAATAAAAGGAAGTCAAAAGGATACAAATTGGAAAGGAGATGTCAAAATATCACTATTTGCAGATGATAGTATACTTCAGTGACCCCAAAATTTCTACCAGAGAATTCTTAAACCTGATAAACAACTTCATCAAAGTGACTGGATATAAAATTGATTCAAATAAACCAATAGCTTTCCTCTACTGAAAGGATAAACAGTCTGAGAAAGAAATTAGGAAAATGACACCCTCCACAATAGTCACAAATATTGGTGTGAAATTAACCAAGCAAGATACAGATCTGTATGACAAGAACTTCAAGTCTCTGAAGAAAGAAACTGAAGAAATCACAGAAGATGGAAAGAACTCCCATGCTCATGTATTGGCAGGATTAATATAGTAAAAATGACCATCTTGCCAAAAGCAATCTACAGATTCAATGTAATCCCCATCAAAATTCTAACTCAATTCTTCACAGAGTTCAAAAGAACAATTTGCAAATTCATTTGAAATAACGAAAAAAACAGGATAGCAAAAACTTCTCAATAATAAAAGAGCTTCTGGAGGAATCACCACACTGGATCTCAAGCTGTACTACAAAGCAATAGTGATAGAAACAGCATGGTATTTGTACAAAGATAGGCAGGAAGATCAAGGGAATAGAATTGAAGACCCAGAAATGAATGAACACACTTATGGTCACTTGATATTTTACAAAGGAGTTAACACCATCCAGTGGAAAAGAGATATCATTTTCAACAAATAGTGCTGGTCCAACTGGAGGTCAGCATGTAGAAGAATGCAAATTGATCCATTCTTATCTTCTTGTACAAAGCTCAAGACCAAGTGGATCAAGGACCTCCACATAAAACCAGATACACTCAAACTAATAGAAGAGAAAGTGGGGAAGAGCCTCAAATACTTGGGCACAGAGGAAACATTCCTGAACATAACACCAACGACTTAAGCTCTAAGAGTACGAATTGACAAATGTGACCGCATAAAATTGCAAAGCTTCTGTAAGGCAAAGGACATTGTCAATAGGACAAAATGGCAACCAACAGATTGGGAAAAGATCTTTATCAATCCTGCCTCTGATAGAGAGCTTATATCCAGAATATATGAAGAGCTCAAGAAGTTAGACTCCAGAGAAAAAAATAACTATATTAAATAATGGGGGAAAAGAGATAGACAAAGAAACTGAGGAAACTTGAATGGCAGAGAAGCCCCTAAAGGAATGTTTACCATCCTTAGTCATCAGGGAATGCAAATCAAAACAAACCTAAGATTCCACCTCACACCAGTCAGAATGGCTAAGATCAAAAACTCAGGTGACAGCAGATACTGGCAAGGATGTGGAGAAAGAACAACACTCCTCCATTGTTGGTGGGATTGTAAGCTGGTACAACCACCCTGGAAAACAGTATGGTAGTTCCTCAGAAAATTGAACATAGTATTACCTGAGGATCCAGCTATACCACTCCTGAGCATATACTCAAAAAATACTCCAACATATAACATGGACACTTGCTCTACCTTCTTCATAGCAGCCTTATTTATAATAGCCAGAAGCTGGAAAGAACCCAGATGTCTTTCCACAGAGGAATGGCTACAAAAATGTGGTACATTTACACAGTGGAGTACTATTCCACTATTGAAAACAATGAATTCATAAAATTCTTAGGCAAATGGATGAAACTAGAAAATGTCATCCTAAGTGAAGTAGCTCAGTCACAAAGGAGCACACATGGTATGCATTGACTGATAAGTGGATATTAGCCCAAAAGCTCGCAATACATAAGATATAATTCACAGGCCACATGAAGCTCAAAAATGAAGACCAAAGTGTGGATGCTTCAGTCATTTTTGAAAGGGAGACAACATAATCATGGTAGGAAACAAGGAGACAAAGTGTGGAGCAGAGAATGAAGGAAAGGCCATCCAGAGACTGTCCCACCTGGTGAGCCATTCCATATACAGTCAACAAACGCAGACACTATTGTGGATGCCAAGAAATGCATGTCACTGGAGCCTGATATAGCTATCTCTTGAGAGACTCTGCCAGAGCCTGACAAATACAGTGATGCATTCTGGCTGCGAACCATTGGACTGAACACAGGGTCCCCAATGGAGGAGTCAGAGAAAGAAGTGAAGGAGCTGAATGGTTTTGCAACCCCACAGAAAGAACAACCATATCAACCAACTAGAACCCCCCCCAGCTCCCTAAGGTAAACGAACAATGAAAGAATAAACATGGAGGGATCCATGGCTCCAGCCATATACGTAGCAGAGGATGGCCTTGTTGGGTGTCAATTGCAGGAGAGGCCCTTGGTCCTGTGAAAGCTAGATGCTCCAGTCTAAGGACATGCCAGGACAGGGAGGCAGGATTGGTTTAGATGGTTGGGGGAATACCCCCATCAAAGCAGGGATGGGGGTTTATGGAGGGGGGAGATAAAAACAGGATGGGAATAACATTTGAAATTTAAATAAAGAAAATGTCCACAAAAAAGAAAAAAGAAAAATAAAGAAATACAGGATATAAAATAAAACACATACAGTTCTTCAAAGAGGAAACAAATAAATCCGTTTAAGGTCAGACAGGATAATATAATTAAACAGGTAAAGGGAATAGTAAAACTGTAAATGCCTGAAAGTGAAAATAGAAGCAATAAAGAAAACACAAACCGAGGGAATCCTGGAGATGTAAAACCTAGAGAGGAAAACAGGAAGAACAAATGAAAGCTTTGCCAAGAGAACACAGGAGATGAAAGAGAGAATCTCAGGCATAGATGATACAAGAGAAAAACTGATATATCAGTCAAAGAAAATGTTAAATCCAAAATACTTCTGACATAAAATATCCAGAAAATCCTGGATAGCATGAAAATATCTAACCTAAGAATAATACGAATAGAAGAATATGATGAGTACCTGCTCCATGACCCAGAAAATATTTTCAACAAAATGATTCAAGAAAACTTTTCCAACATATAGAATGAGATGGTTGTAAATGCAGCCCTACAGAAACTATCAGGGGGGAAACTCCAACAAAGGAGGATAACTACAACCAAAGAAACATGGGAAATAAATAATTCCATACCAGCAATATAAGAAAAGAATATACACACACATAGACACAGACACAGACACAGATACAGACACACACACACACACACACACACACACACACACACACTAACACCATGAGCATCAAAATAACAGGAAATAATAATCACTGGTCATTAATATGTCTCAACATCAATGGAATTATTTCCCCAATAAAAAGAAGCAGGATAATAGAGTGGATGTGAAAACAGGATCCTTCATTCTTCTTCATCCAAAAAAAAAAAAAAACATACCTCAGCCATAAAGATAGACATCACCTCAGAGTAAAGGGCTGAAAAAAATTTTCTAAACAACATTCACAAGAAGCAAGCTAGAGTAGCTATTCTACTATCTACTAAAATACACTTTCAATGAAAATAAATCGAAAAGGCCAGAATGGAAACTTCATACTCATCAAAGGAAAAAATATGCCAAGATGATATCTCAATTGTGAACAACTATGTTCAATGGCAAGGACACTCACATTTGTAAAAGAAACATTGCTAAATCTTAAATTGCACATGGCACACCAGATTGATAGTGGGAAACATCAACACCCCACTCTCTCTTACTGACAGGACGTGTACACAAAAATTAAACAGAGAAATATTCAAACTAATACATATTATTACTCAAATATACCTAACAGACATCTATACAATATTTCACGCAAACACAAAAGAGTATAGTTACTTCTCAGCACCTCATAGATCCTTCTCTGAAATTGAACATATAGATAGTCACAAAGCAAGTCTCAATAGATATATGAAAAATGAAATAACACCTTGTATCTTATCAGACCACCATGAGTTAAAGCTGAATTTCAACAACAGAAACACCAGAAAGCCTACACACTCATGGAAATTGAACAACTCTGTACTCAACGATCTTTGGGTCAGAGTAGAAATAAACAGATTAAAGTTTTTCTAGAGTTCAATGAAAATAAAATCACAACAGACCCAAATTTATGGGAAACAACAAAAGCAATGCTAAGAAAATATCTCTAAGTGCCTCTGTAAAGAAATTAGAAAGGTCTTATACCAGCAATTTAAAAGTACAACTGAAAGTTATAGAAAATAAACAAGGAAGAGGTGGAGTGGGGGAGAAGGAGGAGGAGGAGAAGGTGGAGGAGGAGGAGGAGGAGGAAGAAGGAGAAGGAGAAGGAGAAGGAGAAGGAGAAGGAGAAGGAGAAGGAGAAGGAGAAGGAGAAGGAGAAG